>NC_053025.1:137261578-137473978 GCF_003073215.2 Triticum urartu | reverse complement strand
AGCGCTAGGCCTTAATTAGCGCCTTCGTTGTAGATGTACTAAAGCCGAAGTGATCTATGAAAAACGGATCAAGATGACCATCTAGCTAGTTCATGCCATCGTTTGTGTTGTCTAAGAAAAATAACAAAGAGCATGTTTTTTTCCAAGGGAAGAACATGTTTTGTTGGTTCAAATTTGAACTAAAACCATTACGTGCCAATGCTCGTTGTGCTTGGCAATGTTTACCATGTGATTCTCTCTTTCTAATGATTTAGCTACATGCAACCTTGATGCCCCCACAGACTCTTTGAAGTCGTCTAATTACTCCTAAAAGGAATAACTAGTTTTGCGTCAAATAAATACAACAATCTGCAATTCTTTCTCTCCAGTAGACAGTCGATCATCTCCGGGAATATATCAGGTGCTACCAGCACTTAGATGATACAAAATTTTGAGATTCTTGAATGACTTTTTTGCAAAATGTTCAAGAGCTCCTTGGAGCTGTCAAATCTGAGATCCAATGCTCCCAGGAGCCCGTATCACCTAATGCCCGATATCACCTGATATCTCCCCGATCATCTCCTTTAAAACATAGACCCATGCAATGTAATATTTGTGCCATCCAATAGAAGAAGGCACGAAAAATCTGAATTTCCTTGTATATGGATAAAATTTGTTCTACTCCAGGGCACGAAGACAGATAGGTAAATGATGGACCAGACCACCTGGCCCATATTATCTATTGATGGAGCACAACACTTGGCCCACATAGTCAAATACAACAGACATCAAAATTTATCTCCTCCTTTTTGTGGCATTTGTGTTTCTTGGAGGCCCATAGTTTTTCTTTATTCCCTACATCTAAAATAATAATATAAAGTGTGCATATTTTTCAAAACCTACCTTGGTCAGCCACTAGTTTAAGAGTTAGTATGTAACACAAAATCTATGCCATGTTAGAATTCAACAAGTAATAAGCTAAAATAGATCCAAAAATCTATACCAAATTTTTGCGTGGAAACTCTACTACATATAAAAAAGTACTTCAAAATTAGGGGCTCTACAGTAAGATGGTAACCCATCACACACGGCTCACAAGAAAAGAAAATAAGGTAGAGTTAGAGATGGAGACCTAATCCATGATGCAGAGGACTCTGTCTAATGGCCTCGGCTACAATAGACGCTCGTGTCATGTAATAAATCTTGAGGAATGCGTGCATGTACTTCATATTTTTGGATGGGAGAAGTATTAGAGTACTGCAGGGTGCCTTCTCTTCAAGGTACTCCCTCCGTTCCATATTAATTGTAGCACTAGATCAGCGACAACTAATATGGAACGAATGGAGTAACATTTTTCAGACAATAAACGGTAAACCTTTCTTACAAACTAATCAATAAAAGCTACAGATTAAGATTGCAAGCAGTTTAGAAGAACACTACAGGGAGAAACTGTTGCTCAATGGATAGAATTGAAGGAAATGATTGATAATAATATCTTTACTGATTACAAGGAGCCAAGGAGAGTGTGTGTGTGTGTGTTGGAAACTGGGTGCACAAACGGTCTTCTCTGTCAGGGAGCTATATTTGCAACTCAAAGCAACTGACCTAGTTGGATACAGAGGTACATGGAAGATCAAAATGCCCTTGAAAATCAAGATCTTTCTGTGCCTTTTCATTAGGAATAGTGTTTTGACAAATCTACTCAAAAGAGGGTGCACTGGCAACAATCAATGCTAATTCTGTGGTCATGCAAAGACAAAATCATTTGTCCCTTGACTGTAATCTTGCCAAGTTCACCTGGAGAGTGGTCTTTAGTGCTCTTAATTTGGTTGGACCTCCTGAAGATGTTCAGGGCTTAATTGGTGCTTCGTGGACCCTGTGTTTCTCCTGGCCAACGCAAACTAGCTCTAGTGGGGGCTGCTTTGTGTTGGACCATTTGGAAGACCAGAGAATCGACATATTTTGATAAAAAAATACCCGATGATCATGCAATAGTCATTTTCGGCCTGTGTTATTACCTCGCCAATTAGGCAATCTTGCAGACAAACCAAGCCTGAGGAAGCATTGAAGAGGCATTGAAGCCTGGACAAGCCTTTGATTCTTAGCCCGAGGTGTCCGATCGGCAGGAAAGAGTCAAACCAACTGATCATTCCAGGTTGGCATTCATGTGTTTTCTACGGTGAAGTCGGCATGCATGTACGTGGAACAAGATAAAATAGGCACTAGAAATCCACCCAGGAAATAAAGGACAAAACACGTGTAGGACAACCCTGAGTGATGCAGGCTATGCAGAGACAAGAATTCTAGTGCGTACAGTACATATACATACCGTACGTGACAAATGGCGTACATACGTAGCCTCTGTCCGTTGGACTTAGTCTGGCCTTGTCTCCATCGACCGGCTCACGCTGAGTCAATTTTCTCCTTAGGATAGTATATAGGACGTGATGTGCTGTGGACATCTATTTTCCTAAGATTTATGGGCAGGTGCACAAGGGAGGTAGCAGGTGATTTTCCTGCATTTGGACTCGCGACTACTGATGTAAGTGCACTATTGCAGTGGCGACTTAGCCAATGCTTCTGGAAATAAACGGCAAGACAAATTGCTTGGCCTCGCCTATATAAATAGCTCGTCATTAAAGGGCATGCAACCGCGGATAGATAGACAGGCGCACAGACAATCGTAGTGGTACTACAAGTTATTGACGAGATGGACGCCGGCGGTGATGCTACCGAGAGCAAGGAGCATTTTGTCCTAGTGCACGGTGCCGGCCACGGCGCCTGGTGCTGGTTCAGGCTCCTGCCCCTGCTCCGGGGCTCCGGCCACCGCGTCTCCTGCGTCGACCTTGCCGGGGCAGCCGGCAGCCGCGTCGACCCCGGCTCTGTCCGGTCGTTCGACGAGTACACCGCGCCGCTCGTCGACCTCCTGTCCGCGCTGCCGGACGGCGAAAAGGTGACGACAGTAACCATGTACCCACATCCCACTGCATCACTCTTTCAGTCTCAGGGGACCAAAATATAGCTTTAAACTACATTCTTTTAAGAACTACTTTCAACACATATATGTTTTATGATCAGACTTATTTTGCGTTGCTCTTTATTAGGAAACCACTTTCTATGACATCCAATAGACTGATGAGACGCGCAACGGCCTAGTGTAACTTCCCTGGAAAAAAAAACCCTTTATAACAAGGCCGCTTGCCAAAACCATCAAAATAAGAAATTGTGTACCTTAGGGAAATTATGATAGATGAAAAAATGTGGCTTTGTGGGATAAAAGTGTATAGTATACTGAGAATCAAAGAAATTTACTCACAATAACAAGGAAATCTCGTGTTACTGATTGATACTGGCACAATAACAAAACTAATGGTAGCATATTGATTTCCTCAGGTGATTTTGGTTGGGCACAGCGCAGGAGGGCTAAGTGTGACCCATGCAATGCATTTATTCAGCGAAAGGATTAAGCAGGCAATCTTCATAGCAGCAACCATGCTCCCGTTTGGCTACCAAACGGAACAAGACATCAAAGATGTGACTGCCTGAACTCTCTTATCATAAGCTCATTTAAACTCTCATTATGTCCGGTTACAGTAGCAGCTACCATTAGTTCTTCCTTTCAAGAATTTCAACTGATATTTAACAGGGCGTACCTGATTTATCCGAGCTCGGGGACGTGTATGACCTAGCATTTGGTCTTGGAATGGATCACCCGCCAACGAGTGCAGCACTGCGGCCAGAGTTCCAGCGCATGATCCTGTCCCAGCAAAGCCCCCAAGAGGTTGGTTAATGGAATTGCAACGCTGAATCATCTGCCGATGTGTTATATGCCATGGTCGTGGCACTGTAACTATAAGATGTTTGTTCAGGACTCTGCGCTTGCCTCCATCCTGCTCCGTCCATGGCCTGCCGCCTTGAGCGCAGCCAGGTTTGGGAGAGGCGGCGGGGACAGCAGCGCAATCGACCAGGTGCGGCGCGTGTACATAACAACGGCAAAGGATTGCATGGTGAAGCCGGAGCAGCAGGAGGCGATGATTCGCCGGTGGCCACCGGGCAAGGTTGTGGCCATGGACACCGACCACAGCCCCTTCTTCTCCGCACCGGAGCGTCTCTTTCAGCTCATCGTCAAGTTACTGTGACCACTTGTACACCATGCATGCACTGTCTGGGAGACGCCTAGCTGCTCCTGCTCTTGTATTCTCCACTTCTCCAGTCTTCACTGTGTGATGTTACTTGCATGCCAATTAAGTTATCAACAAGGCTGTAAAGTTCCAGATGTACCACGCGTGAATATATCATGGTCTAAAACCAGAAATTAACACCGCAAAACATCCTCCGATAAGTTAGCACGTCCGTCAGGGCCAAATGCCAAACACAATGCAGGGAGGAGAGAAACCAGCTGGTCCACACGCTATATCCTGCCATTTTACATGCAAGATATGCAGAGAGCACCTGGCATGGCATCCATTTATAGTAGACCTCAATGGACGACCTGCTTGGTTTTGACATTTGGAACTGGCCGCACAAATGCAGTTGTCCCGGTGATTGGTACAGAGAGGTAATGATGTACTCAATAGGCAGATACTGAACGGGCATGGCAGGGGAGCATTTTGTGCTTGTTCATGGGGAAGGTCATGGAGGGTGGTGCTGGTTCAAGCTCCGGTGGCTCCTTGAGGGCTCCGGCTACCAGGTGACCTGCATAGACCTTGCTGGAAGCGGCGTAGACCCCACCGACCCCAACACTGTCCGGTCATTCGACCAGTATGACAAGCCGCTCCTGCGCCTCATCTCCGCCTTGCCGGAGGGCGAGAAGGTAGGATCCTGCAGTATTGCTGCTAATTTATAAACTACTTATGGCCACAAAGTGCTGAAGGTAGTTTGTTGCTTTGTTGTGATTGTGAAGCTGCTTATAATTAGGGACATGTGTCCAAAATGGCGAAGAGTTATAGGCGATTTGGTTTACCTTTTTAAACTCATTTTGATCGAATTTCAGGTGATTCTCATTGGGCATGGCAGTGGAGGGCTGAGTGTGATTCACGCAATGCATGAATTCGTTGACAGAATTAAGCAAGCAATATTTGTGGCAGCTGCTATGCTGCCATTTGGACTTCAGACTGATGAAGATAAGAAAGATGTATGTTTTGTTCCTTAAAAAATGTTTTCAGGCTGCACTTTATTTGTCATGACGCATGGGCCACCTACCAAGTGCTGAGAATGTGGCATAACTAACAAACATATACATACGACAAAACTGAAATCCTTAGTACATATATAACTCAAACAGACATGGTAAAAACCAGGATAAATACGATGGGCAATGCTAACCAGGCACTTGGAATATTTCCTGAGAATTTCAGCTTGTTCTCGTTGTCGTCATTTGCATGATAGAAATGAAATAACAGGTTCAACAATTCTTGGAAAAATTTATAGAACAAATTCCACGTGTTGAAATTATTGAATAAGCCCTGTTGCAAATTCATTGCATATCTGGAAGCTTCCTTTCATGGTTATATACTGACTATGTACGACTAATGACAGTTTCTGTATATTAATGTGTAACAGGGCTTACCAAGTTTGCCTGAGAATGAGACCGAGTTGACATTCGGTGCAGGAGCAGATGATCCTCCAACTACCGTCGCCTTGAGATTAGAATTCCAGCGTGATCGACTATCACAGCAAAGCCCTGAGGAGGTATAATATGCATGAGCCAATGTGCTCATGAAATCCACATCTTTATCAAATTGTACAGATTCTATAATCTGAGCCCAGTATTATGAAATTTATTGTAGCTATTTCCTGACAAAATATTGCTATCATTTCCCATGCATGTTTCTTGAACAACCTTCTCAAGAACTAAACATCTTACAACAATTATGAGGTAACCAATGGTCCGAATTTTACTTACACATGTTTTATGAAAAAAATCTTGTTCAGGAGTCAATACTGGCTTCAATGCTGATGCGCCCATGGCCTGCAAGTGCTATTGGTACTGCAAGCTTTGAAGGAGCTGATGAGAGATTGAATCGAATAAAGCGGGTTTTCATAAAGACACAGCGTGACCTCATGCTGGACCCTCAGCAGCAAGATTCCATGATCAAGAAGTGGCCACCCAGCGAGGTTTTGGTCATAGATACAGACCACAGCCCCTTCTTCTCTGCACCAGAACAGCTCTTTAACCTAATAGTCAAATCTCTATGATGGAAATATGCAGATTACTGAACTCTCTATAGTGGGTCTGTTCAAATTCTTGTAACATGACATATACTAAGTATCCGAGTTAGGATAACATCTTTGTGAAGCATGTTTCTCAGGGAATCTTCAAGACAATTGGATAAATGGTTTAAGGGTGTAAGTAAAGCTGGTTTAGGGTAAACATTACCATTCAATTTGTAAGCAAGTAACTCAAATCAGGCCTACGTAATTCCCATTTTAGATAAGCTTACGTGTTATTCCAAAAGAAAAAGGAAAAGAAAAGGACTGAGTCAAAGGTGCTGAAGTGTATATATGGATTGCCTAGCCCTTTTCATCATTTCGGACGTTCCACTGCCTAGACATGAAGCTTAACCTGGTATCAGAGCCTAAGGTCTTGAGTTCAAGTCCTGGCTTTCGCAGTTAATCCAAAAATTGCTACTGCCCCCCTCTATGTCCATGTATGACCTCTTGAGCCATACCTCTGAGTCTATTCACATATTGACTTCCCGCGTCACACGTAAGAGGAAGTGTTGAAGTGTATATGTGAATTGCCTAGCCCTTTCCATCAATTCGGACTTTTGGTTGCGTTTAGTCTTTATCTTTTCTCAGGAACCAGCATTAGCCGCTGATATACAAGCCAACCAAGCAGAATGTTTTACCTTAACTAAGCTTTGCAGTAACACTTTAATTGCTGGATCAGATAACTCATCAGAAGTTACTCTTCAATGGCCACTAGAGCACAGCCTCCTTGCCAAACTCAGCTATCCTATGCAGAGATTCAACCTTTCCTTTTCTAGCGACACGGAGAATTTGCTTCATATAATTCATGATGGGAAATTAGGAATGCAGTCTCACATCATATAAACTGTGGAAAATCGTGGAAAAAATTCATCGAAACTCATGGCGTGCGCATCTCACACTGTAAATCAGGGAAAATTTGTTGACGCCTAGGAACAGAACCTATCCAGCAAACTGTTTGATCGAACACAGCAACTCGACCACGCATTCGATCGAACAGGTGCCGTGCTACTGCCCTACACCATGGACAGCCCCTAGCCTCAGCATGGTATAATAACTGGTCACCTGGCATGGAACACCTCCCTGGCGTCGTAGAGGAAGGCGCTATTGTCGAACGTGGAGGTCCGCGGCGGCGGGCGGCGGCGGCGACGGCAGCAGTTGCTACATGCAGGCGGCGCCGCTCCACCATTCAGTGTTACTCTGCCGCTCTAATGTGAGACCACCGTACGGGTCCCGCACCCTGACCGGTTAAACACACTTCGACGCTGACGGGTGGGCCTCACGTGGCAGGAACGGAAACACACCGCGAAGCTTTGGCTAATCCAACCCACAGAGACGGCGCGCATGGCGACCGCGGCGGCGGCGGCGGTGGCGTCGCTCCGGTACTTCCCCTCTTCCGTCAGGAACCGCAGCTATCCCGGAACTATCGGCGGCGGCGCTGTGGTCACGTTTTCTCCGCGGCGGGGCCGCTGTGCGACGGCGGCCGTGGCCGCGCCTTCGCGGGAGGCGGAGCCGGCCTCCTCGCTCGGGGACCTCACCCGCGTAGACTTCCCCATCCTCGACCAGGTCTCCCCTGCCCATCCCCGGCTCGTCTCGTTGTTTGGTTGTTCGTGCCATTCCAGTCCAATTTTGAATTTGATTAGTGAAATAGTATTTACAGTCGCGCATCTAATTATGTTTGTTCCCAATAAATTATCGGATCGTTTTTTATTGCGGCGCGTCTAGTTACTCCTGATTACAACATGTATGTAGTCCTGCTTTTGCTGCTGCCTAAAAATATTTCCATTTGTTCATAAGAGGGTCTATGCTTCACCGTACGGAGTTCCAACTACTGTTCTAAGGTGGTGTGTACGCAATTGGAGCGAGTGGCCATGGAGGTTTTTTCCCAACATGGGTGGCAGCATAATCTCCGTATCAGCCCATCACCTCCTTCGACATAGGCATAGTGACGGTCCTATTTGACTCTACTGGTGCCGATATGTCAACCTTTTATCTTCTTTCAGACTGTTTGAGTTTGGCTGTGTGCATCCGAGTTATGCAGAGGCCGGGTGTTGCTCATCATGATATTTATCCTCTTGATGCTACGTTATGAGTTAATAAAAGCGCCCTTTATCGGAAAAAATGTTCATAAGAGAGATATGGCTTTTAGCATATCACCGTGTCTGGTGCAGTTACCACTGCGGATAAGCTGATATAAGTTTCACTCAGCTTTCTTTTGTTTCGGTCATGCGTGTAAAAGATCCGTTTGTAGAGCCCTCCAGGACAAAGTTGTTTTATTCAATGTGGATTCAGTAACTGCAAAATTATTTTTGGTTTACATGTTGGATTCTTTCGTTATTACTATGTCGCAAACTTTAACCTTACAGTATGTTATGTGTACACTTTTGGCATTCGAGTGAGGTGGTTTTTATATCATTTATGATCATCGGAACTTGCAGGAATTTGATGGTAACAAATTAGTTTACTTCGACAATGGTGCAACATCACAGAAACCCTCTCATGTGATGAAAGCCTTAGACGACTACTACCGATTTTATAATTCGAATGTTCACCGTGGCATTCATGCTCTCAGGTAATTTTTTGATTTGTCCTTTATGTCTTAATTGGTGTTGTAAGTGTAAAATACCCACTAGTACCAGGAATTTGGATGCATATTCTCTATTTCTAAGTGTGAGTAAAGCAAGGCTGTGGCCCTGATGTAATATCTGGCTCTAGACCCCTAGAGGCGTTGAGCTCTGCAGGAGAAAACCCTTTTTTCGAGAAACAGAAGATTACCCTTTTACTCTCCTACGAGGAATATGGATGTGAATCACCACAGAACACCTCCTACAGCACAAAACTATTTTACATGATTACATTTCACTTTTCGCCTTGCACAATTTCTTCTGTGA
Organism: Triticum urartu; assembly: GCF_003073215.2. Lineage (NCBI taxonomy): Eukaryota > Viridiplantae > Streptophyta > Magnoliopsida > Poales > Poaceae > Triticum > Triticum urartu. Next base: position 137,464,898 of record NC_053025.1, on the reverse strand, counting down.
TTTCCCCATATATGACTTGTCTGTTTTGTGAGGTATGGTAGTGCTCACATAATTTTCTTGTGTTGGACGATGATGCTATAGGTGTCGAGTTTTGCGATATATGATGATCAACTGCATGCATAGAAAGATAAGCAGTCGATTTGCTTCATAGTATGGTATTACTAGGCTGCTAGTTTTGTATCACTCAATCAAGTAGGTTATCATATGCTTTGTGTTTGCGAGCTATGTGCATATGTATACATATGTTTTCCTCCTACTGACATGTTTTCTTCACCATCATCAGCGCAAAGGCTACTGATGCATATGAGAGTGCAAGAAGGAAAGTTGCAAATTTCGTCAATGCGGCTGATAGTAGAGAGATTATTTTTACTCGTAATGCTACAGAAGCTATCAATTTAGTAGCTTATTCATGGGGCCTATCTAACTTAAAACAAGGAGATGAGGTGAATCCTCCATCTTCCCCAGCTGATACTTCGTGCTCTACCTGCCAGTCATAACTTCTTTTTATGCTTCTACTTTGATGCATATCATGAATACTGTTCTTCAAACACTGTTTGACCTTTCTCATGTATGAGAAAATTCCTTATATGACACTCTTTTAAATGTTGTTTCCCTATTTGACACCAAAAACTTTTTCTTCCCTGTTTGACATCGTGCCTAAATTTTATGCCCTTTACGACACTTTTATCCATTTTAAGCCTTAACGGCACCTGAAAAGACCTATTTGCCCCCAATGTGATTTGTGATTAAAATTGTTATGTGGTAGTTTAGCTTCATCATGCGACTCTGTCTGGATGTGGTTAATATTGTGTCAGTGCTTGTACATTTTTTTGTGTGAAAATAGTTAGTGCCTGTACACAATCGGTAGTAGTATACAACAAATCAGTAAGTTAATAGAGTTGGTATATTGAACAAAAGAAAATAAACAGGACCGACACGACCATGTCATCAACCATCTCGTGTGTTTGTGTTGTCGCCGTGATAATATCGCTAGCTTGGTTAGCTAGCCAGCCAAAGTAGAATCAATCAAGCGAGAGATCAGCTGCTTAATTAGCTAGCTTCGTCCAGTACGTATAGGAGTACACGTCCAACTAGAATCGACCCACCTGTCTGCTTGCTTGTTTCTTGGTGTGTATGTGCACATTACCATCTACGTCTCGGCGGAACCCATTAGCTTGGAAAAAAATTCGAGCTAGCCTCATACGCCTGTACGCCGGAAAGCACTTGGCTACAACACCGTCAAGGTTGGGACCGAGGCACAAAACGAGTCAGCCGAATACACACATACACGTAAATTTTTGATCACATATCACATGAGGGGCAAATAGGTCTTTTCTTGTGTCATTTAACACCATTAAGGCTCAAAATGGACGATGGTGTCATAAAGGGCATAAAATTTAGACTCGGTGTTAAATAAGGAAGAAAAAGTTTTTCAGTGTCGAATAAGGCAACAAATTTTAAGACGGTGTTATAAGGAATTCTCTCTTCATGTATTTATGCACCCCATATTATTATTTTCCTCATCTCTTTCTAGCCTATTAATTGCTAACTCTTCATATAGTGATCCATAACCTGCCGTTGTTCTAGATAAAATTGTTAAATTTATCTTATAAAAATTTCACCAAACATTGATTTTTATAATGATTCATAAAATATGCAATTCGTTGTACACTTATTGATAGTAATTCGTCTGCTGTTTTTGCCGAGCAGATTATTCTTACAGTTGCAGAGCATCATAGTGCGATTGTTCCTTGGCAATTTGTATCCCAAAAAACTGGTGCTGTCCTAAAGTATGTTGGGCTGACTAAAGAAGAGGTTCCAGACATGGAGCAGTTAAAAGGGCTTCTGTCAAGCAAGACAAAGATTGTTGTTGTCCATCATGTTTCAAACGTCCTGGGTAAGAAGGTTTTTCCTTTTCAAATATTTATTTATTTAAGGTTCATGGGAACTATAAATCCCCCCCTACATGTATACCATTATGTGGCAAGTGTAAATGAGATGCCTTTCTTAATTTAAGGATATTAGAGCTAATGCAAGCCATGGATGTATGTGTCAAAGCGTGGCGCAAAGATGGATATCTATTGTGCGGAAGTGGTAGAGTAGAAATTAGAGTCAAAACATGTCATAGTAAATAACAGAATGCAACTCAATTAGCTGCATACACCTCTGCACTTTGTAGTTTTACTGTAGGTGAGCATGGTAATTGTAGCATCTGACTTCACTCATTTATTTCCATTATCTCATGATGACGAGTTACGAATTATGACAAAGGGTAGTTTTATGGCAAATGTTCAATGGTTGGATCCTGTCATTCTAACTTTATTCATGTTATTTCTGTCTTAGAGAGAATAATTACTGAGAACGACTATATTATATTCCTTCATCATTGCCAGGTTCAATGCTTCCTATTGAGGAGGTCGTATCATGTGCAAACAAAGTTGGAGCTAAAGTTCTTGTAGATGCTTGTCAAAGTGTTCCTCATATGCCAGTTGATGTTCAGAAGCTTGGTGCAGATTTTCTTGTTGCATCCTCGCATAAGGTTTGTGTTATTAATTATCTGCTTGCAACAAATTCATAGTCATCCCAGAACAGCAAAATGACCTTTACAAGTTATGGGCTAAACTTCTCAGATGTGTGGCCCTACAGGCGTCGGATTCTTGCATGGAAAATTTGAGATCTTGTCATCTATGGAGCCTTTCTTAGGTAAGATACTGCAAGGCAGAAGCAATGTTCTCTACTTCAGAGGATAAATTAGTTAGTTAGGTCCTCTTGTTGAAACAGAGCCTTCCTATTTAAGAGAAATATATTTATGTTTATCTTAAAATAATAGTTTCTTTGCAGGTGGTGGTGAAATGATTGCAGATGTGTTCGAAGACAAATCTACATATGCTGAGCCGCCTTCTAGGTGAGGAAGCAAGTTCTCTTTGTTTTGATCTTCCTAGACTAATTCATATCTGTCACTGTATGCTATCAAATTTTGTGAACAAAGACAGTACAAAATAATACTATAGCGAGAATGATAAAACTTACTTCATGTAGAGCGGAATGTTACATGTATCTAGAATCACAGTCAATGATGATGTTTCGCAGGTTCGATATGTAGTGTACCTGTTTAGGTATCCTTAAAGAAGGCCTCCACATGTGCTGTATACTGGCCTAGAGCCCCATGGAATACACATGTTATTCCTCCTAACAAGGTATCAGAAGAGGAATACACATGTTATCCCTCTTGATTGACCAATGTCATTTGCCTCCCCTCGGATGATCCTGGCAACTATCTCTTCCAGACCACCACCTCCATCTCACCTGCCTCCGCTGCCTTACTCTTCCACGCCGCTGCCTCTGCTCTCATTCTGAGCTGCTGTCACCACTTGTTTCCGTAGGACTGGGACAACCGCTCCTGCTGCTCCTCTTGCAGCCTGCAGGGACGCAGCCACCCTGCAAGCACATGCTCTTCCTGCAGGTACAACGCCGCTGCAGGGTCCTCTTCGCTGACAGTTGGGCCTTTTAGCTGACTGCTATTCCTCCTAATGTCCATTGACTAGTGGTAGAACCTAGAGCCCTACCGGGTCTGGGACGTAGGTGGTACGGGAAGGAGGGAGGCGGCCGGCGATGAGGCGCCGTCCTTGCGATGGTGGCGGCGGCGGCGAAGGCAAGTGGCGGCTAGGGCTTAGGGTTCCGGCTCCTCTGGGAGCCGGGCAATAGAATAGTCTTATTGCTTAAATCTCAAAATAGTCTTACAATCTGTTTATATAACCATAACGTGAAATAAAACTAAGATAACTTGCGGGATAAGCTTGCCCGGTGGGCCTCCTACGGCTGTAGGTCCGGCCGGTCATAACATCTCTCCCCGCCCGCGCAAACAACTCGTCCTCGAGCTGAAACTCTGGATAGTGTTGACGGAACTCCTCGCGCTGCTCCCAAGTGGCGTCCTCTGCTGGAAGTCCAGCCCACTGAATCAGCACGTACCACACGCCTCGACGTAGCTGGGCCTGTAAGACCTTCTCCGGTCCAGGAAGAAGACGTCCGTCGGCAGTCGGCGGAAGCGCGGGAGGGCCCGTGGGTGGCTCTCCACGGAAAGGCTTGAGCAGCTCCACATGGAAGACGTTGTGGATGCGAGCGCCCGCCGGAAGCTGAAGGCGGTAAGCCACCTTCCCAATGCGCTCGAGGACAGCAAAGGGCCCGGCACAGCGAGGACCCAGCTTCTTCTTCGCGCGAGGGTCTAGTGACTGCGTAGAGCGGTGAAGAAGACGCAGCCACACCCAATCGCCCACCGCGAACTCCGCCTCGCGATGATGACCGTCGTAGTAGTGTTTGGCCAACTGCTGGACCTGAAGGAGACGTTGGCGGACCTCCGCGAGCATCTCGTCACGGCTCCGCGAAGGGCCCCGGCCGCCTCGGTCCGAGCTGTGGACGGATCAACCGGAAGAATCGGCGGAGGCGGGCGGCCATAGACCACCTCAAAGGGTGTGGCGCGGAGGGCGGAGTGATAGGAGGTGTTGTAGCAGTACTCCGCCCACGAGAGCCAGTCCACCCATGCATGAGGACGATCACCTATGACACAACGCAAATACATGGCAATCACCTTGTTGACGACCTCGGACTGGCCATCCGTCTGAGGGTGGAAAGCCGTGCTCAGGCGGAGCTTCACACCCGCCATCCTGAAGAGGTCGCGCCACATGCCCCGTAAACACGGGATCCCGATCACTGACGATCGAAGAAGGAAACCCGCGGAGGCGGACGACCCCGTCGAAGAAGGCCCGGGCCACAGACGCCGCCATGTACAGGTGACCGAGCGCGATGAAGTGAGCGTACTTGGAGAAGCGGTCGACCACCGTGAGAATGACCGATTTGCCGCCCACTTTAGGGAGGCCCTCGGTGAAGTCCATGGAGATATCCGCCCAAACCTGAGACGGCACCTTCAAGGGCTGGAGCAGACCAGCCGACCGTAGCGTCTCCGTCTTGTTGCGCTGGCACGTCACACAAGACCGGACCCAGTCACGAACCAGGGCCCGATCGCCAGGGATATAGAAGTCGGCGCGGAGACGGTGGAGAGTTTTCTGCACACCCTCATGGCCCGCCGAATGGGCCAGTAGCAGCACCTGATGACGGAGATCGTCATGCGTCGGCACAAAGACCTGGCGCCCGTGGAGGAGCAGGCCGTCGATGAAGCGCCAGGGCTCCTCCAAGTCACCCGCAGCCAGCTGCTGCTGAAGGAGAAGGGCGTCGGCCGCGGTCGCTGTCGCCCGGCGAATGTCGGTGAAGAGGCCGAAGGTCGGCCCGGAGCGGATGCATAGCACCGCCCCCTCAGCGTCGGTGACAGCGGCGTCGTGGCCGGCGTCGCGGCGAGACAAGGCGCCGGCCACGATGTTAAGACGACCGGGGCGATACTCGACGGAGAAGTCAAAGCCGAAGAGCTTGCTGATCCATTGGTGCTGCGGCACGGTTGACAGCCTTTGGTCCAGTAAGAACTTGAGGCTGTAGTGGTCCGTGCGAATCTGGAATGACCGACCCCATAGATAGGGCCGCCAGTGGCGCACCGCCTGCACCAAGCCAATGAGCTCGCGCTCGTACGCCGCGAGCTTAAGATGGCGCGGAGCGAAGGGCCTGCTGAAGAAGGCGAGAGGGCCCTCGCCCTGATGAAGCACTGCGCCGAACCCCACGTCGGAGGCGTCGCAGTCCACCACGAACGGGCGATCAAAATCTGGCATCTGAAGGACGGGCCCCGTCGTGAGGGCCCCCTTGAGGGCCTCGAATGCCGTCGTCGCCTCATCGTCCCAAGCGAAAGCGTCATGGCGCAGCAAACGCATGAGGGGCGACGCGATGAGGCCGAACTCCCGGATAAACTTCCGGTAGTAGCCCGCAAGGCCCAGAAAGCCGCGAAGAGCCCGCGGCGTCGGCCAGGCTGCGACGGCCGCCACCTTGTCGGCATCCATGGCAACCCCGTCGGCCGAGTTGACGTGGCCGAGGTAGGCGACCGACGGCGTCCCGAACGAGCGCTTAAGATGAAGATGGTGTGCCCGAAGCTCGTTGAAGACGATGGCGACGTGCTAAAGATGCTCCGCCCAAGATGCGCTGTAGATAAGAATGCCATCAAAGAAAACGAGCACAAACCGACGTAGGTAGGGCCGGAGGACGTTGTTCATCAGAGCCTGGAAGGTCGCCGGGGCGTTGGAAAGGCTGAAGGGCATCACCAAGAACTTGAAGTGGCCGTGGTGAGTCCGAAACGCCGTCTTGGCGATGTCGTACGGGTGCATGCGCACCTGGTGGTACTCGGACCGGAGATCGAGCTTGGTGAAGAAACGTGCCCCATGTAGCTCGTCCAAAAGCTCATCGACCACTGGAATCAGAAACTTGTCCTTAAGTGTGACAGCATTAAGGGCACGGTAGTCGATGCAGAAACGCCACGTGCCGTCCGACTTGCGGACGAGGAGGACCGGCGTGTTGTACGGCCAGGTGGAGATCCGGATAATGCCCGCGGCGAGCATCAGGGCGCACTGCCGCTCCAACTCGTCCTTCTGTAGCTGCGGGTAGCGGTAGGGACGAACGACCACCGGTGCCGAGCCCGGCAGAAGGTGAATACGGTGATCGTATGCCCGGGCTGGTGGAAGGCCTGCGGCTCGATGAAGAGGTCGCCGTGCTACTGCAGAAGGTGCTCCAACAGGGGGTGCTCGGCTCGGAAGTAGCGGCGGCCAGCTGGAGCTGCGGTGACACCTGGGAGGGGCCCCCAACGCCATCCCACCGGATGCGGCGGCCCAACCGCCAGAACGTCATCGTCGGAGCGTCGAAGTCCCAAAGGATGGGACCGAGGGTCCGTAGAAAGTCGACGCCAAGGATGAAGTCGAAACAGCCCAAGTCAATGCCCGCACAAGTGATGAAGAAGTGTTCGTCGCCGATGGTGATGGGCACGTTCTGTGCGAGCCCATGGCACCGGAGACTATCGCCGTTAGCCACCGTGACCCGAAGCTGCTCCCCGCCCGTCGGCTGAAGCGCTAAGCGACACATAGTAGCCTCGGGCAGGAAGTTATGGGTGGAGCCTGTATCCACCAAGGCCACCAAGCGCTCGCCGTGGATCATCACCGACAGAAGCATGGTCCGCTCATCGCGGATGCCAGCGAACACATGTAGAGAGACCACGAGTGTCGTCGCCGGGGCGGCGGCGGGTGCGGCCTCCGCAGCCGCTGGGGGTGGCCGTGCGTCGGCCCCGTCGGCCGAGGTGTCCTCCTCGATGTAGTCAACCGTCTCCAAGTAGAAGAGGCGCGGGCAGACATGGCTCGGCGTATAGGGCTCGTCGCAGTTAAAGCAGAGGCCCTAGCGCCGCCGCTCCATCTGCTCCGCCGGAGAGAGCCGACGAAAGGGCCGTGTCGTGGCCGGGGTGGTAGTCGCCGGAACGGCCGGGGGTGGCCGGCCCAGAGCCGGGGCCTGTCGGGTGGCCGGGCGGCCTCCTCGAGCCGGGGCGGCCTGCTGCATAGCCTAGGCGCGACACTCGAAGGCGCGGGCGTAGTACATGGCCGTCTGGAGGTCCTGAGGTCCGCGAAGCTCCACGTCCACGCAGTTGTGATCCGGAAGGCCACCGATGAAGAGGTCGGCCCGCTGCTGCGCCGTCACTCCCGAAGCGTGGCAAGCCAGGGCCTGGAAGCGGTCGGCGAAGTCCTGCACCGTGGAGGTGAAGGGGAGGCGACTGAGCTCCGCCAAGCGGCTCCCACGGACCCGGGGCCCAAAGCGAAGGAGGCAGAGCTCGCGGAAGCGCTCCCAAGGGGGCATACCGCCCTCGTCCTGCTCGAGGGCGTAATACCAGGTCTGTGCCGCGCCGCGGAGGTGGTAGGAGGTGAGCCAGGTGCGCTTCGAGGTGAGGGTGCGCTAACTGGTCGCACTGGTTGAGCCAGTTGAGGGGGTCCTCCGTGCCATCATAGGTGGCGAAGTCGATTTTGGCGAACCGTGGCGGTGCCTGTGCCGAAGCGCCGTGTCGAACTGGCTCGGAGGAGCAGAGCAGGGTGGCCGGTGGCGCCGGCTCGGAGTACTCCGGGTAGCGACCTGTGGAGCCGGATGGCCCGCCAAACTGCGGAAACGGGGTCGGCTGTTCGGCAGCCGTGGTGTAGACCGGCGATGGCGAAGACCCAGCCGCCCATGCTGGTATTGGTGACGGAGAGGGCGGGAACCGGACCTGGTTGATGGGCAGGGGTGGCGCTGGTGGTTGCATCGTCGGTGGTGGAGCATGGACGGCCGAGCCGAGTGCTGCGGTTGCTGTGGTTGGCCACTGCGGCCAGATGGGGCCCGCAGCCGGTTGTTGATGAGGGTGCAGCAGCGGCGATGGTGGCCCGCTGGGGTGGCTCGCCTGAAAAGGCAGCAGCAGGAGGCCGCCGCCCGCGGCCGCGCCCTGTGACTGCCACGGCAGCGCGGGTTGGCCGTAGGCGGTGAGCGGCGCAATCGGCGGTGGTGGGTAGGGCCCCGCCATGTGCAGCTGGAGGCCTTGGACTGCCGTCAGAAGATGCTGCAGCGCGGTGATCATCTGCTCCGGCGTGAAGACGATGGTCGGCGGTGGCCCGGGGGCGACTGGGGCCGGCAGTGTTGGGGCACCCGCGGTGGTGGTCGGCCCCGGCAGCGTCGGAGCTCCGTCGGTGGTCATCGGGGAAGCGGACAGCGGGGCGGTGGTGCCGGTAGACAGCGGCAGCGGCGGTGATGAGGAAGACATGATCGAACCGGAGTCTCTGGATACCAAATTGGTAGAACCTAGAGCCCTACCAGGTCTGGGACGTAGGTGGTACGGGAAGGAGGGAGGCGGGCGTGAACTGGAGCGCGGCGGCCGGCGACGAGGCGCCGTCCTTGCGACGGTGGCGGCGGCGGCGAAGGCAAGTGGCGGCTAGGGTTTAGAGTTCCGGCTCCTCTGGGAGCCGGGCAATAGAATAGTCTTATTGCTTAAATCTCAAAATAGTCTTACAATCTGTTTATATAACCATAACGTGAAATAAAACTAAGATAACTTGCGGGCTAAGCTTGCCCGGTGGGCCTCCTACGGCTGTAGGTCCGGCCGGTCATAACAACTAGTTAGTGAGAACTCACTCCTCATGCCTTGTTATAGGAACAGATCAATTGCCAACTAAAAATGGAACAAGAATATCACAAGATAACTTATACCAGAAATTCAGATAAGTGAAAAACATGATTCATTTATCTTGAAGCAACTAGCTAGAAAGACGTGTGTTACTAGTGATTACAAAAGATTCATACGGGCATGTTTTTAGGACTAATTACTTTGCTGAATTGCGGCGCTACTCAGTGTATCCCCACAAATTCATACTAGATCAGGGTTTTTTGCGAAATGAATTTAAGTGAGTGGTTAGCAATGCTATCTCAATCTTAATCGTTAGTAACAAATTTAACGGTTCATGTGACCTTAGAGCAAACGCACCATCACCACCAACTGGTTTGTTTATAGGAGTAAAGATATGTTGCAATTTTAATTTGTTTCTACAGTTCCATTATATGTTTTTTTTCAAAAAGTTCCCTTGACAGTTGTTAAAATTTGTCTCTGCTTCACATTGTTTGCTAGGGCAACTGAGAAAGGTCAACCTTATATTGCACTTAAGATTCTATTTTTGTTAGATTCTAAGTTTTTAACTGTATTGTGTTCTGAAAAGATTTGAGGCTGGAACTCCTGCAATTGGAGAAGCTATAGGATTGGGGGTTGCGATAGATTATCTGTCACACTTTGGCATGCAGACGATCCACGAGTATGAGGTCAGTATAATTTCTTTCATTATTTTACCTCTTTTAATATGTATATTTTAGTCTCCGTGCCTATTGTTACGATTCTTCTTATTCTGCTCTCCAAAAAGGCTTGGAGAACTATCCCTATGTAGCGCCTCACTTGTCTTTTTCTGTCTTCCAGAAAGAGTTGGGGTCGTACCTTTATGAGAGCCTTCTCTCCGTTCCAAATGTTCGTATCTATGGTCCAGCGCCTTCTGCAAGTGATCACCGTGCTCCTTTATGTTCTTTCAATGTTGAGAATGTTCATCCAACAGATATTGCCGAAATTCTTGATCTCCAGGTATGCTGATGTTTCAACCACTGAATCAGATGCAAATGCTAGTTCTGTTTTTAGCAATAGTTGTACTGCTCCAATGCTAGCTCTGCTTCTCTATTAGATTCCATAAAGGAACTTTCCTTGGAATTATGTAATTTTCCAGCATATGCGTTTTCGGTATTACTCGTCTATCCAGGAGTTGCTATGTTGCTTAATTTCAACCGCAGTCTAAATGGGGGTAGAATTCTAGATCTGTTTACATCATATGACGTATGGTTCTTAACATTAGGTGTAGATTTTTGGTGAGGCAAGTACCAGGCATAGTGAGAGATCTCATTTTCCAGAGGCATCAGTTGCCCCTTGTTGACATAGAAAAAGAACTGATGACGATAGATTGTTTGGTCAAATTGCTGTCTTGTTGTGATGGTTTTTGTGAAATATGTCCGCTACTACTAGCTATATAGAACTGATATATGCTGACTATTTTGTTTCAGCATGGCATAGCGATTCGGTCAGGGCATCATTGTGCACAGATTTTGCATCGCACCCTTGGTATCAATGCGAGCGCCCGTGCTAGTCTTCACTTTTACAACACAAAAGAGGAGGTGGATGCCTTCATCCATGGGCTAAAAGCTACCATTGATTTCCTTACTTCCCACCACTAGTGCAGTTCAGTTAGCAAACATTAGCTTCCTCGTTGTCTCTCACTAGTTGAAGTGCGATAGAAGGCCTACCTGCTCAAACTGTCTGATGTCTTTCAGCTTTTTCGTGTAAACCATGCACGGGCAAGTTTATCTACTCCAGTACTCTTGCCCTCTGGAAGTTTCGAGATAAAGTACTGTCGGCTATGTAGCCTGGGCGGCTCCGTTTATTTCCTATATATAAACCGTATTATACCTGGACCGTTGGCCAGTTCATCTGTAATTTACGATCTGTCAATAACTCCATAACAGTGAGCACGGTGGATACTTGTGATTTTGAGGCCTGCACTTTACACATGTAATAATAAGAGACTGAATGAAGTTTTGTTTTACTAATCGGTTTGGGACCTTGTCGTTTGATATTTTGCAAGCTTCATGTATTACTCAATCGAAAGCAACATTGGCATGTACTCCCTGTGTCTTAAAATGTAAGACGTTTTTTGACACTATTCTTTGAGAGAGGGAGTACTTGCAGCTGTTCTGTTTGGACGCTGCGTACATCCTGAAGAGGTAACGGCTTCTCTTGGCTTTTGCATCTTTGTTTCGGCAGAAACGCCTTCAGTTTGGATAGTAGGGTGGCATTTGTTGCCATTGAAGCCCATGACTTCTCTCTCTTTTTCAAGGTTTTGAAGTTTTCTTTGTAACCTATGGTCACAAAACAAAATAATGTGAAGTTCTACTTAGATCCATTCGTGGCAGAAATCCTAAACACGAAACTCTCGTGTCCGAAACCAAATGGCAAAGATCCATGCAGCTTTTGACTCCTCGGGCGCAGCATAGTGCACCTGCATGCGTCCTCTCTTTTTTCCCCTCTCTTCCTGCCTCTAATGATTTTCAGGGGCTTTTCTTCTTGATCAGTCTCCTGTCTCCCAGTTCGTGGAGGCTTGGTTGGTGGTGCATGATACCGATGACGGACACTCATACGTTCGGTGCAGTTTCAGGGATCTGTGTCCTGATTCTTGGCTGGTCGATGCATGCACGCGTACGTCCCTTTTTCTCATCCGTTCGTTCCATCGACACGACATCCAGAATAAAGTGATTACATGTTGTGGTCGATTGGATCCCATTCACCTGTGCCGGATCTCGGCAGTGCCAAAAGGAGGGGTCTGCGTGCATCATGAAACGGGAATTGATGACCTGTGGGGTAGCGAAACTGACGAGCATGTGTAACAGTGTCAAAAGAAATGCCAGATCTGTGGCAGTGTCCACGTACTTCATCTTCAAATGACTCCTTATGGCACAATTTCGTGTTTTGACCCTTTTTGCAAACAAAATCAGAATCTGACCCCGTCCGAAAATATTTCGGGATCTGACCCTTTTGCCTATCGTTAGGGGGTCTGGAGATAGGTTTGCACGTCCTACCGCCGCCCCCTCTGGCGGTAGGTCCTTTGACGGCGACTGACGACCGTTGGCAGGCGCTGACGTGGAAAAGAGCCTACCGTCATCGGGTACGGCGGTAGGTTACTGAAGCCTACCGCCAGGACCTCTGGCGGTAGGGTCCTGTGTGGTGGATAAGGTGAAGAGGGGCTGGTTTGTGGGCCCCACCATCACTCTTTTTCCCCACTCACCTTTTTCGCTCTCTCTCCCCCTCACAAAACCCTATAGATCCACTCTATTTGCTTGAGATTTCACCGGTGGATCCGGAGCATTTTCATCACCCATGCATAGAATAGACATAAGTCTCATACATAAGTACATAGTCATTTGTCTCATACATAGAATAGACATAAGTCTCATACATAAATAGATGGTAATGTCTCTACTGATAGATAAAAGCCTTAGTGACGATGTCTGGCGTGATGAGATTGCGGATCTCAAATGACAAGTCTTCCCAATAGTATTCCTTAACTCTTGAATTGATACATTTGTTCATAGCCGTGTCTTCTCTTGTGTTGTGTTTTTTCTTCTTTTTTTGTGGGGCCTCTTGTGTTGTGTTGTGTTAGAGCATCTCCAACCGCGTTCCTAACAAGGCCTCCAGACGATTTTTCGGCCGCCAGCGTCAAAAATCGGCCCAGTCGTGTTTTCAAAGGCCCTTTTTTCGCCGGCACAGGCCGAAATTGATGCCGGCGGACCCACGCCGAACCCGGCGCGCTGGGGGGCACTTGGACGCCGACCGAATTGTTTTTGGCGCGAAAATTGGCGGGCCCTCCTTGGCAGCGACTCGGCTCTTCTCGTTGCTTCATCGTCCTCATCGCCTCGGTTCCCGTGGCGGAATCAATGCCAAAGCTGTCGCGCGCTGCCGCGCCGGTCAGCCTCCTCCATTGATGCCTCAAGGGCGGCACAGTGAAGACGGGACGGCGCGCGTCCCTCACCCGCCACGCGTACACACGTCGGCCAGGCGAGCGCCGCCTATATAAGCCGACCCCTCCCGCACCAATGACGCACAGACTTTTCACCGCCGATGCCCCGTTCCTCGACGCCCCTGTTCCTCCCTCTCTTCTCGCCGTTTCCAGTTCACCCTATGACCGAGCGCTTTCTAGACGACGGCGTGGCGGCGAACGGCTTCGGCCGTCGCCACCTTCACAAGGACAAAGCTCGGCTTCTCTATGAGGCCGAGTACCCGGTCCCGCCGGACATGCGGGTGCCCGGGGCATGGAGGATCAGCGTCGGCGGGTCCCGGTGTCGCCGCTGCCCACCGGGGCGGCGCGTCGTGCGGAGATCGCCCCCATCGTGCCTCTCTGCCGCAGGCGGCGAGGGAAGGGTCAAGGTACATCCCCGACAGCCCGCTGTGGGAGCAGTACTTCCGTCGCCGCCACGCCGAGCAGCTCGAGGCCACCAATGGCGTTGCGCCCTCCGGAAGGCTCAACTCCGACGGCCGCCACCGATGGTGGGGCGTGCCCGGCCGCACGCTGGAGGCCGTCCTCGAGTACATCGAGGGCGGCAACACGCCCAGGCTGGAGTACCCCGCGCCCCCTCCTTCTCCCACCGACGTGGGAGCTCGTGGGCGTCGAGACGCATGGACCCGGCCTCCTCCTCCTCGTCCGGCTCTCCCTCCCTCCTTCCCGTCAAGCCGGAGCCCCAGGACACGCCGACCAGCCAGCTGATCAGCCAGCGCACCCGCAGCTCCGGCGTCCGCATTGCCGAGTCCTCCCCCATCTCTGCCCGTCTCGTCAGGCCGAAGGTGGAGCCCGGCCTCCCCGCGGAGTACAAGGCCATAGTCCGACGCGACTTCTCCGACGAGGCCGTCCTAAAGTGGGCGCGGGACGACTACCTCGGCGGCGAGATGGCCCAGCAGTGCCGAGCCCTGGAGGAGATAGCCGCTCGCCAGCGTGGGTGCGAGGACGAGAACGGCGTGGTGATCCTCGACAGCGACGAGGACGAGGACGCCCTTGGACCATCCAACCCGCCGCGCGTCGGCGATCCTGGGCAGGGGAGCAGCAGGGACGGCGGCCGCGGAGGAGGCGACGACGACAACGACGACGACGACGGCGGCGGCGGCGACTACACGCAGTTCTACAGGCTCCTCGGCATATAGAGCTTCAAGGGCGGCGAGGAACGGCGAGGGCGACGGCGGGTCTAGTAGTGTTTTTTCTTTTTTTTAAAAATATTTTAAATATGTTATGAACTTGCTAAAGTTTGGTTAAATTTATGCCTTGTTTACGCCGGATTTTGTTTAAAAAAACGTGAGCGCGATAACTGAGAAGCATCATACCCTTAGCACATGGTTAGCGCCGATACGCCTCCAGTCGGCGATTTTTAACGCCTTCTGAAAGTCAACGGCTGAAGATGCTCTTAGCAGGTGAGGCGCATGTGGTCACTGTGGCGGTGTACGGCCGGGCAGGAGGCGGTTCTCTCCCGGGGAGCACGCTCGCATTGCTACAGCTCGGCGCTCGGGCCCATGTGCTCCATGCCATTGACCTCCCTCTACGCAATCTCAGTGGACTGACTCTTTTTTATTTACGGGAAACAGTGGACTGACTCCTCGAACGAAATCAAATGAAATCATTTCAGAAATCAATCACCGGCATGCGCCACCCCGGCTCGATTTTGATCTATTTTCTTGTTCGAAATCTGTTTGTGGGTTGCCAACTTTATCCCCTTCGGGCTGTTTGGTTCTAGATTTATGAGTGCCACATTTTATCAAACTTGTCTAAGGTTAATTCTTTAAAATGGGAGTCATAAGTTTGACAAATCTAAGAAAATCTTGTCACACTTTTAGTATATGATGTGGGACCCTAGAATGGTTTGTCTAAGATGTGGGTTAAACAAAACACACATCTAAATTGATCAAACTTGTCTATCCTCAGGTGTGACAACCTTTGGTAAACTTAGTCTCAAATCAAACAACCCCAAGTTTCCTAGTGTCATCCAACCTTGCCCTTCATACCAGAATGTGCCTGCTCGCTGGTACTTCCCCTTCCTTGTCAATTTCGCTGCCTGATATATTTTCTCAATCA
Organism: Triticum urartu; assembly: GCF_003073215.2. NCBI lineage: Eukaryota > Viridiplantae > Streptophyta > Magnoliopsida > Poales > Poaceae > Triticum > Triticum urartu. The sequence continues at coordinate 137,449,776 of NC_053025.1, read as the reverse complement.
AAACGAAAATCAATCTAGCGAATTATAGTTCCTGATTGAACTTAAAGTTACAAGATTACTCACTGTTGATATATAAATGTATTGTCCAGTCTCTTCCATCAGATCGGTCTTTTGATTGCATTGGCTAGAGCATGCACTTCTACATGGTATCGGAGACAAAAAGTCTTCAGTTCAAGGCCTGGTTGACGCAATTAAATTACAAACCACTTTCGGCCCACGTTTAGGCCTGAGAGAACTAAGCGTGAGGGGGAGGGGGCAGTGTTGACGTATTTATGTATAAATGTATTGCCTAGTCTCTTCCATCAGATCGGCGTTTTGGTTGCATTAGCTAAAGCATGCACTGGCCATCACCCGAATCCGAGCCGCCCTATGTGCCTACAAGAGATTACTCACACATGGATGAGAGGGACATCATGGAGTCGATGGTGAACTTTTCCCCTTCTCAGGGACTAAGGTTTACCCTCCAGTAGCGCTCCAAGAAGGGACCAACAGAGGCGGCAGCTCCACCTCGAAAAAAATTCCGTAAAAAAGACAAGGGTTTGGAGTGCTTCTCCAGGCATCCTAAGATCCTTCAGGTTTTTTTAGAATTTTTCGAGAGGGGGAGGAGGAGGAAGAGGAGGGGGCCTATCCCCGCCCTCTCTCCTTATGGCGTTGGAGTCCCGTCGGGGGAACCATCATCACCGGTGACGGTGTCCTGGACTAGGGGGTACTCACCACGTCATCTCTCGATCTGTTAGATTGGGCCGAGGACCCCCATGGCCGTATACTCATGGGTCAGTTCGGACAGCTGCCGCATACAAGGAAGATTTCACGAGACTTGGCGATCAAGACAAGGACTTCTCCCCACCGGCGTATTCGGCTAGGACTCTTGTTACCCTAGGCCTCTGGTGCATTATATAAACCGAGGCCAGGCTAGTCGATAGATCATATACAACAATCATACCATAGGCTAGCTTCTAGGGTTTAGCCTCTACGATCTCGTGGTAGATCAACTCTTGTAATACTCATATCATCAATATCAATCAAGCAGGATGTAGGGTATTACCTCCATCAAGAGGGCCCGAACCTGGGTAAACATCGTGTCCCCTGCCTCCTGTTACCATCGATCCTAGATGCACAGTTCGGGACCCCCTACCCGAGATCCGCCGGTTTTGACACTGACAGTGGTGCTTTCATTGAGAGTTCCGCTGTGTGATCGACAAAAGGATCGATGGCTCGTCTGCAGATTGACTGCGACGTCGACATCTTCGTCACCGGCTCGACTGGTCACCTTGGCTTGACCGAGGAATGTGCTCTGCCTCCGATCGCCATGTTCGGACGAGGGCCTTCATCAACACCAACTCCGATCTCTATCAAGATCATGGAGGAATCGTCCATTGAGCTCGGGGGTTCAACGTCAACATTGCCCTCGGGCGACCGTGCTGTTTTTCTGGACAGCGAACGCGTATCCGCCGCCACCGTCTCCTCGAGTGTCGTTTTAACGATTTCTTAGGTGAAATTGTGCGGAATCGAGTCTACAACAGCCCTGGAAAATTTCGTCGAGTTCCGATGAAGGAATATCTGACAATCTATGATATATCGGAGCCCTGTCAAATCCAAACGAGAATCTGGACGAGTTTAGGGCGTGATCTACAGAGCCCAGCTCAGAAGTCCTTTGGAAGATCCAACCGTTCATCGGCTGCGGAATTCCCATATCTACCACCCCTCGAAATTTCAGCTCGATCCGACCGTTCAAACTCTAGGAAACCTCCGATGAGCGCAATGATTTTCGGATCTGTTTTCTGCGCGAATACGGACCCGACCAGAATTCATGTTTCCTTATGAACGTGATATTGGACAACCTTTTTTAAGGAATTTTCTTCTATGGTATTGTGCGTTGTTTTTAAACACGTATCCATAAAATTTTAAGCCTCCTCCGAGGTAATCTTCACCATCACACTGGTGTCAAACCAGTCCGGCAGTATTGCTCCACGGCTGCTGACCTGCGCTAGACACGTCGCCGCTTTATTGAGCAGAGCTCAATTCCTTCAATCATCATCTCGGCAAGCCGAACAAGAGTTCGGCATCGCGAAGGATAAATCATCACCAACATCGCCGCCCACGGATTACACGGAGCGGGAACACATGCATCGTCGCATGGTCACTTTATCAAACAGGCATTGTCCGCGTCACAAGTTACGACCTGCGTCGGCAGGGCCGCACTGTTGCTTCTTTAAGCCGATGTCCATCACGCCGAACTGCTTCAACACCTCGGCTGACACGGTAGCTGCAATGTCTCCTTACCGACCTGCTCTGTCTCCTTGGCTAGACCGAGGGCTTCACCATCTCTTCATCAACTTACTTCGGAGACTTCGGCATCACTAGCGGACCAACTTCATCACATTAGTGAAGGAAATATGCCCTAGAGGCAATAATAAAGTTATTATTTATTTCCTTATATCATGATAAATGTTTATTATTCATGCTAGAATTGTATTAACCGGAAACATAATACATGTGTGAATACATAGACAAACAGAGTGTCACTAGTATGCCTCTACTTGACTAGCTCGTTAATCAAAGATGGTTATGTTTCCTAACCATGGACAAAGAGTTGTTATTTGATTAACGGGATCACATCATTAGGTGAATGATCTGATTGACATGACCCATTCCATTAGCTTAGCACCCGATCGTTTAGTATGTTGCTATTGCTTTCTTCATGACTTATACATGTTCCTATGACTATGAGATTATGCAACTCCCGTTTGCCGGAGGAACACTTTGTGTGCTACCAAACGTCACAACGTAACTGGGTGATTATAAAGGTGCTCTACAGGTGTCTCCAAAGGTACATGTTGGGTTGGCGTATTTCGAGATTAGGATTTGTCACTCCGATTGTCGGAGAGGTATCTCTGGGCCCTCTCGGTAATGCACATCACATAAAGCCTTGCAAGCATTGCAACTAATGAGTTAGTTGTGAGATGATGTATTATGGAACGAGTAAAGAGACTTTCGGGATGAAGCGCTGCCGCCTCGAGGAGGAACTTGGGCAGGAGCACTTTTGCCCTCCGACAGACCGATTCTGCCGGGGGAACTTCCCTCCCGGAGGGGGAAATCATCGTCATCATCATCACCAACAACTCTCCCATTTTGGGGAGGGCAATCTCCATCAACATATTCACCAACACAATCTCATCTCAAACCCTAGTTCATCTCTTGTATGCAATCTTGTTACCGGAACTATAGATTGTTTCTAGGGGGTGACTAGTAGTGTTGATTACATCTTGTAGTTGATTACTATATGGTTTATTTGGTGTAAGATTATATGTTCAGATCCATCATGCATATAAATACCCCTTTGATCATGAGCATGTTTGTTGTTTGTGAGTAGTTACCTTCGTTCTTGAGGTCACGGGATAAATCATGTTGCAAGTAGTCAGGTGAATTTGATATGTGTTCGATATTTTGATGGTATGTATGTTGTGATTCCCTTAGTGGTGTCATGTGAACGTCGACTACATGACACTTCACCATATTTGGGCCTAAGGGAATGCATGGTGGAGTAGTAAATAGATGGTAGGTTGCAAGAGTGACAGAAACTTAAACCCCAGTTTATGCACTATTCCGTAAGGGACCGATTGGATTCTGAGTTTAATGCTATGGTTAGAATTTATTCTTAATACTTTTCTCGTAGTTGCGGATGCTTGCGGGAGGGTTAATCATAAGTAGGAGGTTTGTTCAAGTAAGAACAACACCTAAGCACCGGTCCACCCACATATCAAATTATCAAAGTAGCGAACACAAATCAAACCAATATGATGAAAGTGACTAGATGAAATTCCCGTGTACCCACAAGAACACTTTACTCATTATAAGAAACCGTTTTGTCATGTCCTTTTCCTTAAAAGGATTGGGCTACCTTGATGCACACTTGTTTCAATTATCATTACTTGCTCGTTACAAATTACCTTGCCATCAAACTACTCGTACTTACAATTTCAGCACTTGCAGACACTACCTTACGAAAAACTACTTGTCATTTCCTTCTGCTCCTCATTGTGTTCGACACTCTTACTTATCGAAAAGAGCTAAAATTGATCCCCTATACTTGCGTGAAGAAATGCCTATGAATTATTCACTTGCTGTTGAGCCTTTTGATGTTTAGGGATTTGATTACATGGGACCTTTTCCTTCCTCTAATGGGTATACACATATTTTGGTTGTTGTTTATTATGTTACTAAATGTGTAGAAGCTATTCCAACTAGTAGTGCTGATCACAACACCACTATTAAAATGCTTAAGGAAGTTATTTTCCCAAGGTTTGGAGTCCCGAGATACTTAATGACTGATGATGGTTCACACTTTATTCATGGTGCTTTTCGTAAAATGCTTTCCAAGTATGATGTTAACCATAGAATTGCATCACCCTATCATCCTCAGTCTAGTGGTCAAGTTGAACTTAGCAATAGAGAAATAAAATTAATTTTGCAAAAGATTGTCAATAGATCCAGGAAGAATTGTTCTAAGAAATTAGATGATGCACTTTGGGCTTATAGAATAGCTTATAAAAATCCTATGGGTATGTCTCCTTATAAAATGGTTTATGGAAAGGTAGTTGCGGATGCTTGCGGGAGGGTTAATCATAAGTAGGAGGTTTGTTCAAGTAAGAACAACACCTAAGCACCGGTCCACCCACATATCAAATTATCAAAGTAGCGAACACAAATCAAACCAATATGATGAAAGTGACTAGATGAAATTCCCGTGTACCCACAAGAACACTTTGCTCATTATAAGAAACCGTTTTGGCCTGTCCTTTTCCTCAAAAGGATTGGGCTACCTTGCTGCACACTTGTTACAATTATCGGTACTTGCTTGTTACAAATTACCTTGCCATCAAACTACTCGCTACTTACAATATCAGCACTTGCACACACTACCTTACTGAAAACTACTTGTCATTTCCTTCTGCTCCTCGTTGGGTTCGACACTGTTACTTATCGAAAAGAGCTACAATTGATCCCCTATACTTGTGGGTCATCAGCTGTGTGTTGGGCTAAGCCCCGGGCCCATTCAAAAATATGGCTAGGTAATAATTAAAAAAAGCCACACCCCGGGCCTGGGCCCTATGGGCTTGGGGCCCAGATCCGCCCCTGACTACAATAATGAATATCTTCTAAGTATCATAGCCAATTGCCTAGGGACAATTTCACACATCATTACCACTGCTACTCCACACTTGCTATCTTCACTTTCTTGTAAAGCTATCATTTTATACCCACAAAATGCTTCTAGTTTAGTTCCATGCTTCTGTTGATGCTCGAAAATGGCATGATCACCAAGAGTGACTTGAGGCTATAACAAGATGAGTTTAATTTATGATTTCATGTCACCATTTGATGGCCCTCTCCAAGATGATCAAAATAGATATAACAATGGTCCAAACGGAGCTGAGATGGAAAAGGAATGATAATTCCAGAGTTACCCGTGTTGACATCTGATTAAATAATAGCATGAAACATAATTAAGGAAGCCACGGATGAAAAAGTTTCAACATAAAAGTGCTTCATCTCATCGAAATGGATGATTTTGATATAAAAATCATCGTAATCCCAGTTCGTATGCAAAAGTTACAACCCGATTAGTGGCCTGCTGTCAGAAAACCTCACTTGGCCGGATCATCCGGGCCTTGAGCTGGACATCCGGGGCGGAGGTCGTGAGAAGTCCAAATTTAGTTAGATTTTGATGATTTGGACGACAAGGCAAGTACTTTTCTTGTACAGAAAGTCCATCCGCCTCTTATATAGATAAGAGGTGATGGCCAATTGAACAACACACAATCGAACAATCATCTACCACTTTTTTATCTTTACTTTTATCCCTCTCCCTTCTTATTCTTCTTCCTCGTTCTTCGTCTGTTCTTCTTCATTGCATGGCGGCGAACCTCGAGGCCCTAGGGCGATCACGTTGACCTAGGGCATCCCATAGCTGTCGCGCGCCCTGACGGGGTCCCTCCCGGGCGTGTGGGGTTTTCGTTCCTCAAAAGTACCTGCCGGATTGCCTGCGTACCATGTTTCCGGACAGGTCTCCTTCAACGTGAGCTGCGGTGCATTACCCTCTGTGTTGGAGTACATGGTGACGTGTGTGTGTGCGAACACACTTTTTGGCTACTTCGCTAGGGACGAAGCTTCGAACGGTCTCTAGCATGTTCTTGCTACGAAGAGATCGTCATCTAGGGTTTGCAATCTACAAAGGTAATATGAATACTCAATCCCCTTGTGTGGATGCAAATAATTCATATGGTGTTACTAGATCGTTCAATGAGTATACTCTATCGGCCATCCCTAGTTTTTTCAATCATGCATCTAACTACGTGCAAGGGCCAATTCAAAGTAAGTTACGTGCTTCAACTTTTTATGATACTATTAACATGCAACATATGTATTCCAACTCACATGCATCGGCAACTCAGAAATTCATATGCCGATGAGAACACATGATGAGTTTGGTTAATCAATTTGAAACACCCCAAGTTAGAACTTCTAATGCCATGCAAGAAAGTGTTTCACCCTTTTATTCATCGGCAAATAATTTGCAGTATACTAGTCCAACCATGGCGATGGATGGGAGAATTGGCCATGCTACTACTAGCTATTCGGCCAGTTACTCTCAACCGTCATATGCTACACCTCATGTTAGTAAATTTTTGGCATCATATACAACTGTAGATGCTCCTAATTTGGCTCCGCACCTTCATGATTGATACGTCTCCAATGTATCTATATTTTTTTATTGTTCCATGCTATTATATTATCCATCTAGGATGTTTTATGTGCATTTATATGCTATTTTATATGATTTTTGGGACTAACCTATTAACCTAGAGCCGAGTGCCAGTTTCTGTTTTTTTCCTTGTTTTTGAGTTTTAGAGAAAAGGAATACCAAGCGAGTCCAATTGACCTACCAATTTTTGATGATTTTCTGTGGACCAAAAGAAGCCCCCGGAGTAAAATAGTTGGGCCAGAAGAGTCCCGAGCCGTCCACAAGGGTGGAGGGTGAGCCCTACCCCCTGGGCGCGTCCCCCTGCCTCATGGATGACTCGAAGACCCCCCTGACATGAGACCGACGCCAAAAATTCCTATAAATACAGAAACCCCCGAAAAGAAACCTAGATCGGGAGTTCCATTGCCGCAAGCCTCTGTAGCCACCAAAAACCAATCGGGGCCCTGTTCTGGCACCCTGCCGTAGGGGGGATCCATCACCGGTTGCCATCTTCATCATCCCGGTGCTCTCCATGACGAGGAGGGAGTAGTTCACCCTCGGGGCTAAGGGTATGTACCAGTAGCTATGCGTTTGCTCTCTCTCTCGTGTTCTTGATATGGCACGATCTTGATGTACCGCGAGCTTTGCTATTATAGTTGGATCTTATGATGTTTCTCCTCCTCTATCTCCTTGTGATGAATTGAGTTTTCCCTTTGAAGTTATCTTATCGGATTGAATCTTTAAGGATTTGAGAACACTTTATGTATGTCTTGCATGTGCTTATCTGTGGTGACAACGGGATATTCACGTGATCCACTTGATGTATGTTTTCGTGATCAACTTGCGAGTTCGGTGACCTTGTGAACTTATGCATAGGGGTTGGCACACGTTTTTGTTTTGACTCTCCGGTAGAAACTTTGGAGCACTATTTGAAGTTCTTTGTGTTGGTTGAATAGATGAATTTGAGATTGTGTGATGCATATCGTATTATTGTACCCGCGGATACTTGAAGTGACATTGGAATATCTAGGTGACATTAGGGTTTTAGTTGATTTGTGTCTTAAGGTGTTGTTTTACTACGAACTCTAGAGCTGTTTGTGACACTTATAGGAATAGCCCAATGGATTGATCGAAAAGAATAACTTTGAGGTGGTTTCATACCCTACAATAATCTCTTCGTTTGTTCTCCGCTATTAGTGACTTTGGAGTGACTCTTTGTTGCATGTTGAGGGATAGTTATATGATCCAATTATGTTATTATTGTTGAGAGAACTTGCACTAGTGAAAGTATGAACCCTAGGCCTTGTTTCCTAGCATTGCAATACCGTTTACACTCACTTTTATTATTAGTTACCTTGCTGTTTTTATATTTTCAGATTGCAAAAACCTATATCTACCATCCATATTGCACTTGTATCACCATCTCTTCACCGAACTAGTGCACCTATACAATTTACCATTGTATTGGGTGTGTTGGGGACACAAGAGACTCTTTGTTATTTGGTTGCAGGGTTGTTTGAGAGAGACCATCTTCATCCTATGCCTCCCACGGATTGATAAACCTTAGGTCATCGACTTGTGGGAAATTTGCTACTGTCCTACAAACCTCTGCACTTGGAGGCCCAACAACGTCTACAAGAAGAAGGTTGTGTAGTAGACATCAAGCTCTTTTCTGGCGCCGTTGCCGGGGAGGTTAGCGCTTGAAGGTATATCTTTAGATCTTGCAATCGAATCTTTTATTTTCTTGTTTTATCACTAGTTTAGTCTATAAAATAAAACTAGAAAAAAATGGAATTGAGGATGCCTCATATGCTTCATCTTTTTAATGTCTTTCGTGAATATAAGGATTCCAATAATTGTGCCAAATTGTTAGAAGAAGAATGCATTAGAATGTTTGGCACTAAATCTTTGAATGATGAGCATGATTGCAATGCTGTTAGTATGAATTCCTTGAATATCTATGATGCTAATGATATGCAAAGCCACAAGCTTGGGGATGCTATGTTTGAGGAAGATGATATTTTTTGTCCCCCAAGTGTTGATGAGCAAATTTATTATGATGATAGCATGCCTCCTATTTATGATGATTATATTGATGAAAGTGGGTTTGGAAGAGTGTCAACTTTAGGAAGTAATGATCCCACTATTTTTGGAGGGTGTTGAATCTTATTGTGATAATTATGAAAGTGGATTTGGAGAGGTCATGACTTTATTTAGTGATGAATCCACTATTTCAGAAGAGGTTCCAATTGATTATGAGAACAAAGTTGCTATCTATGATGATTATTGTGATGACTTGTATGATATAAAGAATAATGCTAACCATGAAACTTGTCATCATGATTTTAATTTTCAATTGGATTATACCTCACATGATATTTATTTCGTTGAGTTTGCTCCCACTACTATTCATGAGAATAAATTTGCTTATGTGGTGAGTAATAAAATTTATATGCTTATGTATCAACAGAATGCCTTATGTGTTGGTTATAATGTTGAATTCATCATGATGCTGCTGAATATTATTATGAAGGAGGAATATATGCTTGTAGGAATTGCAATAATATCAAGTTTCCTCTTTATGTGCTTAAAATCTTGAAGTTATGCGTGTTTTGCTTTCCTATGCTAGTTGATTCTTGTTCCCATAAATTGCTTGCTCACAAAATCCCTATGCATATGAAGTGGGTTATACTTAAATGTGCTTGTCATATGCTTCATGATGCTCCCATTATGTTTCAATTCTTATCTTTTATGTGAGTATCACTGATACCATCATGCCTAGCTAGAAAGGCATTAAAGAAAAGCGCTTGTTGGGAGACAACCCAATATTTACCCCTAATGTTTTTATGTGTCCACATGATTAAGCTACTATAGTAATAATGTTTTATAGCTTTTGTTTCAATAAAGTGCCAAGTAAGACCTTTGGGATGATCTATGGTGATAGTTGATTTGAGCTTGCTGAAAAACAGAAACTTTTGCGCTCAGGAAAACAATTCTCATTTTTAACAGAAGCGTGATAAAATACTGATTATTTTTTCATAAGATTAATAAACAAATTACCTAGTACTTCCTAATTTCTCATGATTTTTGGAGTTACAGAAGTATTCGAGAGTTACAGATTACTACAGACTGTTCTGTTTTTGACAGATTCTGTTTTCGATGCATAGTTTGCTTGTCTTTTAGTTTCTATGGCTTATATTGCTTAATATAAATTGTAGAAATGATAGGTCACAGTAGGCATCATGTGATAAAAATTATGAATCTTGTATTGGCAGTACCGAAGTGGTGATTTGCTTTCTTATACTAAGGGAGCTTACGAGTTTTCTGTTAAGTTTTGTGTTGTGAAGTTTTCAAGTTTTGAGTAAAGACTCGATGGACTACGGAATAAGGAGTGGCAAGAGGCTAAGATTGGGGATGCCCAAGGCACCCCAAGGTAATATTCAAGGACAACCAAGCATCTAAGCTTGGGGATGCCCCGGATGGCATCCCCTCTTTCGTCTTCGTTTATCGGTAACTTTACTTGAGTCTATATTTTTATTCACCACATGATATGAGTTTTGCTTGGAGCGTCATTTTGTTTTATTAGGATTTTCTTGCTTTTATTTAGAGTAATGTTTTGCATCTTTCAGTTCAATAAAAAGGTCAAGTATAGCCTTTACCATGCTTATTTTTCAAGTCTATATGTTGCTGTTTTAAAAATAGAAAGTTTGCTGCTATGTTTTGAATATTTGTGAATAGTGAGAACATGATAAAATCTTGACATTTTTACACAATGAGCAACAACAAATTATCTACAGTGTGGTAATTTTTCAGAACTTTTGGAGTTAAAGAAGTATGATTCCTCTTACATGTTGGGGAACATAGTAATTTCAAAAAAAATCCTACGCACACGCAAGATCATGGTGATGCATAGCAACGAGAGAGGAGAGTATCGTCCACGTACCCTCGTAGACCGTAAGAGGAAGCGTTATGAGAACGCGGTTGATGTAGTCGTACGTCTTCACGATTCGACCGATCCAAGTACCGAACGTACAGCACCTCCGAGTTCAGCACACGTTCAGCTCGATGACGTCCCACGAACTCCGATCCAGCGGAGCTTCACAGGAAAGTTCCGTCAGCACGACGGCGTGATGACGGTGATGATGTTGCTACTGACGCAGGGCTTCGCCTAAGCACCGCTACGATATGATCGAGGTGGATTATGGTGGAGGGGGGGCACCGCACACGGCTTGGAACAATCAACTTGTGTGTCCTAGGGTGCCCCCTTCCCCCGTATATAAAGGAGCAAGGGGGAGGCCGGCCGGCACTTGCAGGGCACACCAGGAGGAGGAGTCCTCCTCCTAGTAGGAGTAGGACTCCCCTTTACTACTCCTACTAGGAGGGGGAAAGGAAGGAGGAGAGGGGGAAGGAAAGGGGGGCGCCCCCCCTTCCCTAGTCCATTTCGAACCAGAGGGGGAGGGGGCATGCGGCCTGCCCTGGTCGGACCTCTCTCTCTCCACTAAGGCCCATGTGGCCCATTACTTCTCCCCAGGGGGGGTTCCGGTAACCCTCCGGCACTCTGGTTTTCTCCGAAATCACCTGGAACACTTCCGGTATCCGAATATAGCCGTCCAATATATTAATCTTTATGCCTCGACCATTTCGAGACTCCTCGTCATGTCCGTGATCACATCCGGGACTCCGAACTACCTTTGGTACATCAAATCACGTAAACTCATAATACCGATCATCACCTAACGTTAAGTGTGCGGACCCTACGGGTTCGAGAACTGTGTAGACACGACCAAGACACGTCTCCGGTCAATAACCAATAGCGGAACCTGGATGCTCATATTGGCTCCTACATATTCTATGAAGATCTTTATCAGTCAAACCGCATAACAACATACGTTGTTCCCTTTGTCATTGGTATGTTACTTGCCCGAGATTCAATCATCGGTATCTCAATACCTAGCTCAATCTCGTTACCGGCAAGTCTCTTTACTCGTTCCGTAATGCATCATCCCGCAACTAACTCATTAGTTGCATTGCTTGCAAGGCTTATAGTGATGTGCATTACCGAGAGGGCCCAGAGATACCTCTCCGAAAATCGGAGTGACAAATCCTAATCTCGACCTATGCCAACTCAACAAGTACCATCAGAGACACCTATAGAGCACCTTTGTAATCACCCATTTACGTTGTGACGTTTGGTAGCACACAAAGTGTTCCTCCGGTAATCGGGAGTTGCATAATCTCATAGTCATAGGAACATGTATAAGTCATGAAGAAAGCAATAGCAGTAAACTAAAACGATCATGTGCTAAGCTAATGGAATGGGTCGAGTCAATCACATCATTCTCCTAATGATGTGATCCCATTTATCAAATGACAATAGGAAACATAACCATCTTGACCAACGAGCTAGTCAAGTAGAGGCATACTAGTGACACTCTGTTTGTCTATGTAATCACACATGTATTATGTTTCCGGTTAATACAATTCTAGCATGGATAATAAACATTTATCATGAAATAAGGAAATAAATAATAACTTCATTATTGCCTCTAGGGCATATTTCCTTTAGTCTCCCACTTGCACTAGAGTCAATAATCTAGATTACACAGTAATGATTCTAACACCCATGGAGCCTTGGTGCTGATCATGTTTTGCTCGTGAGAGAGGCTTAGTCAACGGGTCTGCAACATTCAGATCCATATGTATCTTGAAATCTCTATGTCTCCCACCTGAACTTGACCGCGGATGGAATTGGAGCATCTCTTGATGCGTTTGGTTCTCTTGTGAAATCTGGATTCCTTTGCCAAGGCAATTTCACTAGTATTGTCACAAAAGATTTTCATTGGACCCGATGCACTAGGCATGACACCTAGATCGGATATGAACTCCTTCATTTGCTGCTTCTGAAGTATCTATGTACTCCGCTTCACACGTAGATTCCGCCACGACGCTTTGTTTAGAACTGCTCCAACTGATAGTTCCACCATTCAATATAAACACGTATCCGGTTTGCGATTTAGAATCGTCCGGATCAGTGTCAAAGTTTGCATCGACGTAACCTTTTACGACGATCTCTTTGTCACCTCCATAAACGAGAAACATATCCTTAGTCCTTTTCAGGTATTTCAGGATGTTCTTGACCGCTGTCCAGTGATCCACTCCTGGATTACTTTGGTACCTCCCTGCTAAACTAATAGCAAGGCACACATCAAGTCTGGTACACAACATTGCATACATGATAGAGCCTATGGCTGAAGCATAGGGAACACTTTTCATTTTCTCTCTATCTTCTGCAGCGGTCGGGCATTAAGTCTTACTCAACTTCACACCTTGTAACACAGGCAAGAACCCTTTCTTAGCTTGATCCATTTTGAACTTCTTCAAAACTTTATCAAGGTATGTGCTTTGGGAAAGTCCAATTAAGCGTCTTGATCTATCTCTATAGATCTTGATGCCCAATATATAAGAAGCTTCATCGAGGTCTTTCATTGAAAAACTCTTATTCAAGTATCCTTTTATGCTATCCAGAAATTCTATATCATTTCCAATCAACAATATGTCATCCACATATAGTATTATAAATGCTACAGAGCTCCCACTCACTTTCTTGTAAATACAGGCTTATCCAAAAGTATGTATAAAACCATATGCTTTGATCACACTATCAAAATGTTTATTCCAACTCTGAGAGGCTTGCACCAATCCATAAATGGATCACTAGAGCTTGCACACTTTGTTAGCACCCTTTGGATCGATAAAGCCTTCAGGTTGCATCATATACAACTCTTCTTCCAGAAATCCATTCAGGAATGCAGTCTTTACATCCATTTTCCAAATTTCATAATCATAAAATGCGGTGATTGCTAACATGATTCGGACAGACCTAAGCATCGCTACGGGTGAGAAGGTCTCATCATAGTCAACTCCTTGAACTTGTCGAAAACCTTTCGCAACAAGTCGAGCTTTGTAGACAGTAACGTTACCGTCAGCGTCACTCTTCTTCTTGAAGATCCATTTATTCTCGATGGCTTGCCAATCATCGGGAAAGTCAACAAACTCTACAAAAAAGACACATCCGTGACATTTTGGGCCGAACGAATTTTTTTTCTGTCATACATATGACACTTCTATGTCGATAATTGTGACAAAACCCGGTATCATCATAGATGTGGTGGGATCCTACTTCTATGACAAAAAATCATGACAGAAAATGGGCTTTTCGTCCTGGGCGGGCCGGATACGCAGCTGCATGACATTCTTTGGGCCGTCCATGACGGAAAAAACCATGGTAGAAGCGAGGGGGAGGAAAATTTCGGGGAGTTCCCGGTTATGGTGGGAGGTCGGGGGCCGAGCGATGCGTGTTTCTCTCGTACATGTACGTGCGTGTGTGCGAGGCATTGGCTCTAACTGAATCCGAGCGAGGCGTTGGGCTCTAACTGAACCCGAGCGATTGCACTGCAGGCTACGCGTTACTGAACCCGAGTGATCGATCGATGGCTGTTAACTGAACCCGATCGAGCGATTCCTTCGCTACTGCTGCTAACTGAAGCCGATCGATGGGATGAACAGTGAGCGTTGTAGGGGGGGGTGGATGAACAGTGAGCGGTTGTGTTACCTCTGGATGAACAGGACCCCGTGGTGTGGTGGAGGGCTGGATAAACAGTAGACGGTGGAGGGGTCCCCGTGGAGGGGTGCATGAACAGGATCCCGTGGTGTGGAGGGCTGGATGAACAGTAGACGGTGGAGGGGTGGTTGAACAGGACCCCATGGTGTGGAGGGCTGGATGAACAGTAGACGATGGAGGGTGCCCGTGGAGGGGTGGTTGAACAGGACCCCGTGGTGTGGAGGGTTGGATGAATAGTAGATGATGGAGGGGTGGTTGAACAGCAGCCGGTGGAGTAGCGCGCGATGGAGGCTGGATGAATAGGAGCCCGTGGAGGCTGGATGAACAGGAGCTCGTGGAGGCTGGATGAACAGGAGCCCGTGGAGGCTGGAGGAGGTCGACGGTGGAGATGAACAGTATCCCATGGAGTCCCGTTTTGTGGTACGCCACACCCCTCCCGATGAACAGGATCCCCGTTTCAACCGTAGCGCTCCAACACAAGTCCGTTTCCTCCGTTTTGCGGTACGCCACACCCCTCCCGATCAACAGGACCCTCGTTTTGACCGTAGGAGGTCCATTTCCTCCGTTTTGCGGTATGCCAGACCCCTCCCGATGAATAGGATCTCGTTTCGAATGTGGCTGGTCGAACACAAGGCCGTTTCCTCCGTTCTGCGGTACGCCGGGCCTCGTTTCCATCGCCTGTTCCATCCAAGCCCTCCCGATGAACACGACGCATTTCGTTGCCTCCCCATGAACACGACACATTTCGTTGCCTCCCCATGAACACGACGCATTCCGTTGCCTCCCCATGAAACGACGACGACGTTGTTTCTCCGTTCCGACCCAGCCATGTACACGAGCCCTGGCCGTACATATGCGCGAGTAGGCATTCGAGACCCCGCCCGTATGTACACATACTTGGCCGTATTTTCTTTCTTGCACCCTGGCCGCTGTACGTACATGTACATGCTACGTGCGCGCCTCTACTACGACACGTGCGCGCCTCTACATCGACCAGTATATATGTACGTACACGTTCGCGACCAGAATGACAACGCTACGTACGCTTCGACCAGGTGGGTCCCGACTGTCAGGCACTTCCTTGCGTGCGAAGATGTAGCTGGTGGGTCCCAACATTCAGGGGGCGGATCATTTTGTTTTTTTGCCTGGACACACTTCCTTGCGTGCGAAGGTGTAGCTGGTGGGTCCCAGCAGTCGGGAGAAAACGTTTTTTTTGCGAAATATGGTGGCCCGTCCGGTGGGTCCCCGCTGTCAGGTGGAGGAATAATTATTTTGCACGTAATAAGGAGGCACTTCCTTGCTGCGGCCGTGGACCCAGGTGTCAGCCTCTCCACGTACATTCCACGTCCGATGGAAGCTGTTCCTTGACCATGTTGAGCACGCCGCGCCGAGAGCGCCAGGGCGGTGGACGACGGTGAGGCCTAGGAAGGGGACGACGCGGAGCCGGGGAAGACGCGACAGTGGATGCCCACGCGTACAGGAGTACGAGGGTTCACTGGTTCGCTGCGGTGTGAGGCTGCCGTCGCCGCAGAATAACAGGGGGTGTGGGTGAGTAGGGGGATGGCCTGGCCAGCGGTGGGAGTAGTAGGGGGCGGTGAGGCCTCTGCCGCATCGCATACGGCCACGGGAGGCAGGAGCATGAGGCACGACCGGTGCTGGTTTGGGCGGCTGGAGAAGGAAGACCAGAGGTTGAAGAAGCACTATGGCTGTTGGATGGACATCGTACGGTCACTGGAGCTAGAATCGTGCATATATTGACTAACTTGACAAAGCCCTCCGTCCCCGTCAATTTAGTAGGCCCACAAGTCAGCCTGCCACTATACTGGGTCCTAGCTAACAGGGGGAGTGTTCATTTTTTTGTGCGTAATAAGGAGGCACTTCCTTGCATGCGAAGATATAGCTGGTGGGTCCGAGCTGTTAGCGGCGGTAACATTTTTTTCGCGAAATACAGAGGCCCTTTCGGTGTGTCCTTGATGTCAGGTGGAGGAATCATTATTTTGCGCGTAACAAGGAGGCATTTCCTTGCGTGCGGCCGTGGACCCAGCTGTCGGCATCTCCACGTACAGTCCATTTCAGATGCATGTCGGTCGTTGACCACGTTGACCAGGCCGCGCCAAGAGCACCATGGCGGTGGACGACGACGAGGCCTAGGAAGGGAACGACACGGAGGCAGGGAAGACTCGGCAGTTGTTTCCCACGCGGAGGGGAGTACAACTGTACGAGGGTTTACTGGTTCGTCTGCCGTCGCCGGAGAATAACAGCAGGTGTGGGTGAGTAGAGGGATGGCTAGGCCAGCGATGGGAGTATGGTGGGGCGGTGAGGCCTGCGCGGCAGCACAGCCGGCCGCGGGGAGGAGGGAGCAGGCAGTCCTCCCACCGGTGCTTGTTTGAGCGGCTGGAGTAGGAAGAGCAGAGATTGAAGAAGCACGACGATCGTTCGATGGGCATCCAACAGTCACTGCTTGTGCGTCAACCTTTTTTTCTAGGAAAGCCTCAAATCTGTGGAAAACAGCATACAACCCATTTGCTAATTCTTAAGGTTTTTTTGGAGCCCATATTCTTTTTGTTAGCATTACAGCCCATATTGTGGCCACGGTTAAAAAATTATACAAAATTTTGCATATTTCGGTGCGGTCCGAACTGTTTTTAATCCTAAAATTTCGACTCGCATTTAAACTGATTATAAAAAAATGTATATCAATATAAAATCCAACAAATTCTCCACGCATAAAAATTAATGTAATTTAAAATCTCGAAATGAAAAAAGAAAGATATTTGAAACTAATTGCCGGTTTGATGTGTTTTAAAAATGTACAGCCCATTTCTCATTACTGATGGGCCATTTTCTTGGCCAGCCGAATGAAAGCTCTCCTCGTCTTGAAAGATTTGTAGCCCAACAGGCCTAACAAAGCGACTTACTTGGCAAATCACAAAAAAACTTGGCTGTGGCTGTGGACCCAGCTGTCAGTCCATTTGTTTTTTTAGTCCATTTGGTGGGCTGGGTGAAACAATGATGTAGCATTTATGCAGCCCATTTAAATCCAATTTGCATTTTTCTCGAAATCCGCGGACTTGCTGGGCTGGGTGAAAATATCATGTTGGGCTAGACGGAGAAATGTTATAAAAACATAAACACATGATTGCACGTCAGTAAAATCTTTGCAAGCTTATGTATGCAATCACTAGGAGTTAACTTGCCAAGTTATATATAAACAATTATTATTATTATTTTGTAAGAACTTTCAACTTACGAAATAAAATATCATTTTAATTTGATGAGTTAACAGTACATGGGGTATTATTATCTTTTAGGCTAGACGTGGGACAGTTGAGTTGGTTCTAGGGGAAAGTACTGGGAGAAAACTCAGTTTACATCGAAAAAGAAAGTGGGAGAAAATTCAGAGACCTGCTGGGTCCACCTGAGGAGGGGAATATGTTGGGAGGAAGGAGATTCAAAGCACGGCAGCCGAGTGAACTAGTTTTTTTTACGGACAAGTGAACTAGTTTAGATACATAAGCAAATAGCCACTAAAAAAGAAATCAGGTTAATGGGTTCTTAAAAGAAATATTTCGGACAAAACAGATAATTACGACACATAGGCTAATGCATGAAACACTCAGATGAGAAAGGTGCTTATAAACAGATAAAGTACAACATCTAGACCTTCCTAACACGCTTGATCATGACGCTGTGGCTGTCCGTGTACTTGTCGGTTACGGGAAGCAGACACGCCCTCATGTCCAAGATCTGCCTGTACATGTCGTAGCATGCGTATGCGTCCTTGGCCGCGTAGGTTATGTATGCTAGATTCAGAGGTACGTCCCACGTGTTCAGGTCGTCTTCTTTCATGTTGGCGTATCAGGGGTCGATGATGGTCTCAACGAGGTCAACCACGGAGTCCTTCTCCTGCCCGTTGCTGATGATCTTGTATTGCTTCTGGATGTTGACAAGCTTGTTGCACCAGATGGCCGAATCGTCGCGTTCTTCCTTCTCTCCACCGTAGCGAAGGTGCAGTCGGCGCTGCTGATGAAACGGGCGAATGCTCCAAAACCTGGTGCAGCCATAGGACTGAGGCGTGGTAGAGCTTCACCGAGTCCATATCGTTGGTGTACATCACATTCAACTTGGTGCAGCCATAGGACTGAATGGCGAACTCAAAGGGGAACTCCTTGCTGAAGTCCATATCCAGCAGGCTCACCCCTCGGATCGCCATTGGAGTCTCTTCGAGTGAACGAGTGTGTAGGCGGCGGCAGCAGTTTGTTTTTCAGCTCTTGGGGAACTAGATTCAACAGTAAGCTGAGTGTGTACAGGCGATAACAGTTACTACCCCTCCCTCGTCCGCTGCATGCCCGGCAGAAGATGCACCCTCGGCCACACGTCGGTTCACGAGCGGGTTTGTATTGGTACTGTAATAATAGGAGTTAGTGGTCACTTTACTTAAATTTAATTAGCTTTAATAGAAATTTGTACTTAAAAGAAGCAATGCATTCGCTCGTTCTATCAGTGCCACAGGATCAACATGCACAACAATTAGAATTATTATTCTCAGGACGCACACGATCAGCACATTTGTCACACTTTCACAAAGATAATACTACCAAGTTTGAACTGTTTGTTATGGTTGTTGTCCTCTGCATCATCATGCCGTGTTTCCCAGCTTGCAAGATTCAGAACCAACAAATAAGATCCAAATAATAAGTACAACAAAGATGCCTACACATCTCACTGATTCCCATCTTGCAAGATTCAGAACCAACCCATTAGAGCCTTTTGATAAAGTGAATATCGGGATTAAATCCATCTTGGCTAGCCATGTCATACAATCGAAGAACTTGGCGAATGCTCTTGACCGTCACAACATCTGTAGTTGAGTATTCCTGTTTGCACAGCATGTTTGCACAGCAGAAACAAGGAGACAGGAGAGCATGATTTCGCTTTAATAGCGGACTCCTTGAACTCAACCTCCAGCTCTACTTGGATGAGGTCTGCCTGGAGTTCCATGATTCAATTCATGCGCCTTTTTCTGCAGTTCACCTGAAATGAAGCAAAGATTGCATCATTCAGCTAGCAAGAAGTACTTGCTCTTGTGAGCTGGCAGGTTCTTCTTTAGTAGTTGCACTAAAATTGAGGAACATTAAGGTTGGTTGTCCGGCTCATGTAAGGTGCAACTATATTTTTCTTATCCTTTTGTGCAGTTCCACTAAAATAAAGTGCCATTGTAGTGACAGTGACAGCTCCATCTTGCAAAGGCTAATAAAATGTTGCACGAGATTACTAGTAGAACTTGACAGAGATTTTGGAAACTCCAATCACCATTTTGTGCAGTTCCACCAAAATTGAGAGATTTTGCCCATGTGACATTTTAGTTGAACTGCACAAGACACTCATTCCAAAAAAAAGTGTTTTGTGCAGTTCACCAAAAGGTCACAGTAGCAACAAGGTGAAATGGATATCCCTATCTGCACAAAAGGATAGGAAGTAAATAGTTGTTGGTCAATAAGAATATACGAAACATATACAAAATGAAAATAAGCATCTTAATTATGTTCATGGCAATCACGCAAGGACAGTAGAAATTTTAAAACGTCAGCAATGCTTCATGTTACCAGAAGCATTACGATCAACAATGAGATTCCTCAAATATGGGATTACTTTAATGGTGGCATTGCTTGTTTACCAGACACAGTAAATCAACAGCAGCTAAAGAGTTGGTTTAAGGGCATGGGACCGTGGGGACACCAGGACACTCAGCAGCGTAAAGGAGCAACTTACTTATCATACTGGGGAAAACAGTAGGAGTGCCATTGTACTATGTGAGGGCAGCAAATCTAATCTTGGAGACCTTTTACTATGTGGGGGCAGCAAATCTAATCCTGGAGACCTTTTACTATGTGAGGGCAGCAAATATAATCCTGGAGACCTTTTACTATGTGAGGGCAGCAAATATAATCCTGAGACCTTTTACTATGTGAGGGAAGCAAATCTAATCCTGGAGACCTTTTACTATGTGATGGCAGCAAATCTAATCCTGGACATACTTTGTTGACTTGTCCACCAGTCGCCACTTTCTATCCTTTTTTCAACCAATAATAGATCTGTTCCTTATCCAGTTTGTACTGTGTTTTCCCATTATTTCCCTTTTCAACCAAGAGACTGGTTGGGTATCCGGTCTCTACTACTTTCACCATATTATTTCCTCTTTGAATCAAGTCCTAGATTCATGCTACAACTTTCCCCCCTTTCTTCGTTGTTTGAACAAAGCCCTAGATTCGAATGCATGAAGTAGCTTTACCTCTAATAATACTAAAAATTTAGGTGGCTTTGGAAGAGCTGATGGGAGTAGAAAAAGATGCACATGCAGGCACGTGGAGAGCTGAGACAGTAGAGCAAGGCCGCTTTCGAAGAACTTATACCTGAGGGTCGCCGGGATGTCGGCAGCGGCAGGTCGGATCTGTGGACAATACGGCAGGGAGGAAGAAGGGTCGGAGGACCTCCCGAGCCGGCAATGTGTCGGAGAGAACGGCACGGGAAGAGGATCGGGCCCCTCCGGCAGCTGTGGGTTTCCTCCCTCGACGGCGATGACCGCGTGAATGATGCACCTTTTAGTCCTCTACACACACCGGCCGGATCTATGACCATCGATGAGCAGAGAGAAAATGTCGCTACCGCTGTCTTGTTTATATCTGGAGAGCATGAGAGAATGAAGAGAGCAACCCTAGTAAAGCAAGCGCTCAGGCCCCTGCATCCATATATAGTGGAGTGATTATCTTTTTTCTCTCCACAACAAGCGTTTCAATTTGTGTACGTGGCATTAAAGAAAAGAAACTCTCTATGTAAGGTGACTACTGTACGACTCCTACTTACTACTAGTAGTACTACAGTATTGTTCACTTGTGCTCCCCGCCCCTCCATTCATTGAACAACCCCATGGGTGAATAAACATACAGTAAGTACTGTATTTATATAGAACAAACAATCTCGAACTATTTTCACGTAGTTAAAAGTTGAGGGCGGGGCTTTTCCCGGGCAGTACGCGCGGCAGTTTTCGGGTAGGGCTAGAAGACTATTTTAATTTTTTTTTAAAACTTCGAGACGGACACATAGCATGGAGCCGACCCCAACGATTTTAAGCTTACAGGCACGGTACACGCTATCCTAGACTACTATACACATGAAACTACCACACGAGCGTCCAGGCTGCGCTTGGCTCTTCGCCTCTTCAGGAAGTCGAACAATGATGGAATACTACTGCACTATAGGAGTACTATAGTACGCTTCTGGCCATCTGACACCGATTGAACTGCCGCATGTCCACCGCGTGCGGGAGGGAGAGCGTGTAGCGAAAGCTTCTCCTAGTCTTGCCAGCCACCATGCTCATGGGCGAGGGAGGGACGCTCCTGCCTTTGCGTGTATGACAGGTGGGCCCTACAGGTGTGTGGCCAACCTGTCATACAGCCAAAGGCAGGTGCAGTTAAGTCCGCGAGGGAGAGGATAATCAAACTTCTCATTGATGTACGCGCGACACATCAAAGCACTGCACTCGATATATTTCAATAATTTGCGTGTGTGACTCCTAGATGCAGAGGCCAGGGGTCATCATCCTCCTTTTCGAGAAAAACAGACGCGTGTGTGAGAGGACGAGTGCATGCGTGCACCTCTTCTCTTCCTGTATAACGTACTACTAAACTTAGAGTACAAGTTTTTGTGGGTGGCACGATGGTGCGTGCGAGAAGTCCCGAGAGATAGGTTTAATGCAGTAATTGCAATGCATGCATGCATAAAGTACATGCATTGGTCAATTTTCTCTTAATACTTGCATGCAATGATTTAATGCACCTTGGAATCTGAACATGTGTTGGGGACAACCAAATTGAGCCTTGTAAAATGGAAAAACTAAAATTTTGAGATAAGCCCTATAAAACCGGAAAGGAGGGAGTAGAAAAAGTAGTACTTCATCCGGGAATAGTGCCGCACTTCGAAACTAGAACCGTCAATAAATTTTGAGCTTGCGTCTCGTCACATTCCAAATTAGTCCATGCTATATTGAATTGCAAACCTATTCACACCAATCACAACCTAAACGGTTTCCCACTTAGGAGCGTATTAGTACTTGGTTATAAATACTAGTATGCCAAGATGACTGCACATTCCTCCTCAACTCCTCATCCACAAAAACAAACAAGTCATTCAGCATCCTTCCCTTGTGTCTGCCATGGCTAGCGTGAGTTCTGGGTTGAGAGATTGCCACCAGGGAGAGGCGAGCATGGAAGCGGAAGCACGAGAGATGTCCCGCCTCGCTACGAGAGCAGCCGGCATGTCCCGCCGCGTGGAAGTAGCAGCACAGAGGTCCCGCCGCGCCGCTGAAGCAACACGGAGGTCCTGCCGCGCCGTCGATGCAGCAGACTGGTCCGACCGTGCCGCGGAAGCAGCAGAGATGTCCCGCCGCGCCATGAATGCAGCAGAGATGTCCCGCCGCGCCGCGGCGGCCTGGGAAAATTTCTCGCGGGCAGGCGATGACTGTTACAGGCGCATGCATGCGATCGTCCATAGCCAGATGGATCAGATCTCTGGCTCGGCGAGGTTGTAGGACGACATGATAGCCTCGTTTGAACAGGCTACTGGCGTCATCCGGCAACTAAGGGAGGGCAATGAGAGGCTTCGGGCCGAGCGCGACCTGCTGAGGGAGAAGATCGTCCGAAGTGCAGACTTGTAGGAGACCAGTGCCTTGTTGAAGAAACTTATGGACGAGAATGACATGCTCCGCAACGAGCGCCAAAGGCTGGTGGAGGAATCCATGGATGTTCTCAAGCAGCCTCCTGAGGACACGAAAGAGCTCATCGCCGCTCGCCGCAGAGACTAGTTTCCCGGTTTCTTTTGATGTAATAATCGGTTTAGGATGTGGATTGTGTCGTCGGTTGTGAAATGTTGGGTTCTAGCGCGGATGTTTGGCCTTTGTTGGCCTCTTGGGATGTTGCGATTTCAATCTAGTAGCTTTTAGTCCTTCGTGTTAGGCTGGAGTTGTGCTGAACTTCTTGTGAATTGTGGTGGTTTTCAGTAATGAAAATCGAAAGGAGCAAGCCCTTCTTTGTTCAAAAAAATTAATCGTCCTTATATATTCATCAGTCTTGCTATAAGTCGTAGTAGATGCTATATAGGTCCGTCGGATCTTACATCAAGATCCGTGCTTTCAGATTTTCTTTTTTCTCTTAAATCTCAGTCGAGTGAGACATAGCCACGCCATTAAACACAGGCTCGGGCGCCATTAATGGAGACCTTGGGAGAGAGGTGGACGGCAGATGGAGGTCAAAGGGCTCTCCTCCCGATAAGCACGCGCAGGGGTCTGATCGCACGCCTCTCGTACTCAAATAGCTACCCTGCACGATGCCTCCTAGGTAATAAAAAATGGGGACGCGTGGCGGCACATAAATGGTACTAGTAAGTAGAACGCCCACGGTTTCAATAATACTTGTGTTTCCGATTGTAACGTGACAGCACTTGTTCCAAAATGACTTTGTTGATTGTTAATGTGTGCGCCTTCGCAAATCGGACTGCAAATTTACCACAACATGTTGTTGCCATGTCATGGCACCAAGCTAAGTTTCATTATTTTCATGTGTGTTTTGGATTTACAGGAATTAAAAAACTAAGTTTCTCAATGTTTCCAACCCAGCCACGACGCCCAGAATTTTGAATTTCATTCCCATTTCTTGCATGGAACCTAGAAATTTACCTGAGGACACACATGTGATTTTTCAACCAACTTTGGTGCATTGGAACATGTGCTTCTATTTCAAATTTGAATTATGCACACAAAGGTGACACGTTCCCTCCCAGAACCACGGGCCTTCTTGAGAGAAGCTCCGATTTGCAAGAAGCTTATACCAAAATTTGTTCCTATTCGGCCAATTTTTTTTACCACAACATGGTACTACCATGACATGACACCATGCCAAGTTTCATGATTTTAAAACCAAGTTTCTCAATGTTCTCGACCGAGCCATGATGCCCAGATGTTTGAATTTTATTCTCATTTTTTGCGTGGGACCTACTCCCTCCTTCCATCTATATAGGGCCTAATGTGTTTTTCAAGACAGCCTTTGACTATTGACAAGATTAATAGCACATGAGATTTATACTATGAAAATTATATTATTGGAAGCTCCTTTGACATACAAAATTGAAGGTATGCTTTGTGTAAGTTGCATGTCATATATTATTGCTCTAACGTTTGGTCAAAGTTAGCCTCGAAAAACACATTAGGACCTATATAGATGGAAGGAGGGAGTAGAAATTCACCCGAGGACACAAATGTGATTTTTCAACCAACTTTGGTGCACGGGAGCATGTGCTTGTAGTTCAAATTTGAATTATGCACATTAAATGACCAAAAACTCAATTAATGTGTAAATAAGGCCAAACGAAGCCGGAATAATTCCAAAATTTAACAGGGCACTCATGTAGTTCTATGTTGCCTTTGTAAATAAGCTCAAGGGGGACAATGTATATTGTTTCGCACTCAAAGGTGGCACGTTCCCTCTCAAAACCACGAGCTTTCTTGAGAGAAGCTTCGGTTTGCAAAAGCTTATACCAAAATATGTTCCTATTAGGCCAATTTTTTTTACCACAACATGGTAGTACCATGACATGACATCCATGCCAAGTTTCATGATTTTCAGACGTGTTTTGGTTTTACAAGAATTTTAAAACCAAGTTTCTCAATGTTCTCGGCCGAGCCACGATGCCCAGATGTTTTAATTTTATTCTCATTTCTTGCATGGGACCTAGAACTTCACCCGAGGACACAAATGTGATTTTTCAACCAACTTTGGTGCACGAGAGCATGTGCTTGTAGTTCAAATTTGACTTATGCACATTAAATGACCAGAAACTCAATTAATGTATAAAAAATGACAAACGAACCTGGAATAATTCCAAATTTTAATAGGGCACTATTGTAGTTCTATGTTGCCTTTGTTAAGAAACTCAAGGGGGGGGGCAGCATATATCATTTCACACTCAAAGGTGGCACGTTCCCTCTTAGAACCACGAGCTTCCAAATCGGCCCAATTTTTTACCACAACATGTTAGTGCCATGACATGACACCATGCCAAGTTTCATGATTTCCAGGCGAGTTTGATTTACATGAATTTAAAATCAAAGTTTCTCGATGTTCTCGGCCGAGTCATGATGCCCAGATGTTTGAATTTCATTCTCATTTCTTCCATGGGACCTAGAAATTCAGCCAGGGACACACATGTGATTTTTCAACCCACTTTGGTGCACTGGAGCATGTGCATGCAATTCATATTTAGATTATGCACATTAAAAGTCCAGAAACTCAATTAATGTATAAAAAGGCCAAATGAACCCGAAATAATTCCAAAATTTAACAGGGCACTCATATAGTTCTATGTTGCCTCTGTAAATAAAATCAGGGGGAGGCAGCGTATATCGTTTCGCACACAAAGGTGACACGTTCCCTCTCGGAACCACGAGGCTTGTTGAGAGAATCTCCGGTTTTGCAAGAGGCTTATACCAAAACTTGTCCCAATTTAGCCAAAAATTATATGTATGAAAACATGGTTTAGATTATCCCAAACATCTCGCTACCTAGACCAATAATGTACTATGATTTGAATTCAACATGAAATGGATACAAATATTTGAATTGGAGAGCGTATGGTACATGCAGTTCATAGTGAAATATGATTACTGCTATATGTATGTTTTTTTATCAAGATAATATTTAAATTATTGTATAACTTGACAACAATCGTATTCAAGTAAGGAAAATTGATTCAAATTTAGTCCATATGGTAGACGACAATATTATGTTCACATGGTGGAGTAAAATGTTCATATATGATGGAAGATCAAAATGTACGACTACATCAATTATAAACCGCAAGGTCACCTAACGATATATTCGAATTCAACATAACGTGGATTCAAAAATTGAAACTCGATATCATGGCATCTGTAATCATATAAAAAGGGACATTACTCTTTCTTTGGTGGGAATTGATTTGTTTTTTGTTGTTGTTGAGGGAAGTGCGAATCGATTTGGTACTATGCAGGGTAATCTTGTTCTCCCGATTTTTTTACATTTTTCTTGTAGTTTTTCCAATGGCATCTATAGCAATATAGTAAAAGGGGACATGACTCTCTTGTGTCTTGTATGAATTGTTTTTTTACACGTTAAGTTTGTTCTGCCGAACAAGGCATCCGCACCTTGTTATCCCAAAATTTTCAAGCTCGAGTATCTTTTGTCTCACCTGCTTTGAAACTCCTGCTTCTTCAACCCGCGCCGCGCCTTGTTATCCCGAAATTTGGACGCATGCGAGAACTCCCTCCTCATCCGAAATCGCTCCCACAGCCCAGACACGCGAAATCCCCCTTCTACCCCTCAACCGGAAATGAAGTTCCACGTCGCGGTGTCAAAACCGGTGGGGGTACGCTGGTAACTTACCCTACATTTCGGACAAGCGCGTCCCTAAGCTTGGCTCACCCCTCCCCCTTCGCCCCCCATTCGTACACCGAGGCCACCAAAACCTGCGAAACCCCACGCTCCTCCGTCGGCCTCCCGACCGCCGCCCAGCCGGAGACTCTTCCCCGACTACGTCGTACACCGCAACAGCTCGCTGTCCCTCATCCACCGCACCGGATGAGGATCCATTGTCGATCTCGTCGTCCCGCCGGATCAGCCGCCCCGTCCTCCACCTCCAAGGAGCTGCCCCGACGTTCGCCTCGTCTATCGCGCCACCTCAATCCCCACAACGCCGTCTTGACCTGCCCCACCGGAACCGCAACACCCTCACCAATTCCTCCGATGAAGCCGAGGCCAACTCGGCGCCACCAAGGAGGTTCTGCACTCACCGTTGCATTTTATCTTTTATTCGATCACACGGGGATGCCGGTGCTCGATACTGAGCAGACATGGCGTGTCTCGATCGACGGCGCCGTCGCCGGCCACATCATCCACGGCGTCTCTCCCCCATGTCGTTGCTTCCTTGGCGGCGACTTCCACAACGGCACTAGCTACAGCTGCTCCGGCTCTCGCTCGCGCTGCGGCTCTGTTCTTGTTGTCGGTCGCGCTGCTACACTGCTCCTGCTTAGGTTCGTGCTACTGCTCTGCTCTTGCTCTCGCTTGCGCTGCTGTTGCTGCACGACCTCCGGCAGCTACAGGAGTTGCTGCTTTAGCACTCGCTCGCGGTGCTACTGCACGACTTGCTCTCTGCTATTGCATTCCCTGCTCGAGCGTCTGCTGATTTAGATCACAGCTTCTCTGCTACTAGTGCTCGAACGCCCTAAACATCTGTTGCAATGCTCTATTACTAGTTCAATCAGTTTCGACAGTAAAATTCAATTTCGACTGTGAAGTTTATTTTCTTTAGTTAAGTTCAGAGTGAACAGTACTTACAGCATCTGTTAGAGCAGCCGTGGCGCGGCTGATGTGTTTTACATCTAGCACTTTTTGGTGATGTATTTTACATCATCTATTGCAGATGATATTAGGGTCCCACTTCAGATTAACGTTGTCTGTCTTGTCATGCTTCAGCCTCGTTGCCATACACCTTAGCGGAGATGCTCCAATGACGGAACCGTTCATCACAGCGGAGCAGTACCCTCGGCGCCGTTTCTAGAGGCCTCGGATCTTCTTCCCCGCCTCTGACAGTCACACCAGCATCATCACCATCCTCCACGTCCAACCTAATGATGCTGAGGTCCACAAGGCTATGCCAAAGAGGTTGTACACTCGTCGCATCACTTTGTTTCTCCATTCCTTTGTTCTTCCGATTCATGTGAGCCAAACACCGAGGTTGACTGAAATCCTATGTTTCCAAATGCTCTGTTTTGCACGTGCATTCCTATCCTATTCCTGTGTTTTTCCTGTCCCTGCGTTTATAGAATCCTCCAATTCTAAGGAGCCCTTACAGATTTACTTCATTTTCAGATAGGCGTCAAAGAAAACTCTGTGTGTTATGTCCTGCTCCTGCTGTGCTGTCATCCACCCCACCTGAGGTGCACCATCGACAGAAGCGTTCACTGCAGCAGAGATCCCCCCCTGCAGACTTCCTTTCGCCGCCTCAGATCATCTTCCCCGTTGCCGGCAGCCACGCCAACTGCATTACCATCATCGACTTGAGCAGATGAACCTGAGGACTACACAGTTCCGGAAGAGAGGTCGCAGTCTTTCGTGTTTGCTTACGTTATACCTCGGTTATTATTACCTGCTACTTTATCGTTCAATTTTGAGTTTTGAATTTCCCATGGGTCTCATATCGAGCCAGCAACAAATAGTATCTGTCTACTATCTGGTTCATCTGGGTCTTCTTTTTGGTTCATGTTGGGTGGGCAACAAACAATAGATGATCCATTGTCTATCTTTTTAAACTGAAGCTATAATCTACCTACTATCATTAGTTTTGGATCCATCCACTCGTTCGCTACCATCAGTCTTGATTTTTGCATGCACCCCTTAGGCCTTACAAAATCTAACTATTTTTTTTATTATTATGCATGTCAGATATTGTACACAATCGTACTGAACATGTAGAGAAAAAGAGAAGACTGTTGCGTGCGAATATAATGTCATGAAGACGCCGCTCCATGGTGGGTGAAGTGCCCCCCTCCTGCATTTCCAGATTGTATCCCAGAGGAAGATAACTGTTCAGATGGAGATTCGGAAGGAGCCGACCATGCCTGTTTACCACCTGAGGTGTTTGCTCTAACCTGGCATGCTGATGTTGGTCATATCATGCATATGGCGCCTTGCATTGCTTACATTATACATCTTATATGTCATCAGCTTTGTTTAGATTTGCTTTGTGTGAATGCCACCTGTTTGGTTTCTATATCATACTCCCACCATTCCTAAATATTTGTCTTTTTAGAGATTTCAACAAGTGACTACATACGGAACAAAATGAGTGAATCTACACTCTAAAATGTGTCTATATACATTCGTATGTGGTAGTCCATTTGAAATCTCTAAAAAGACAAATATTTAGGAACGGAGAGAGTATATGGGAATTATGCAATGCCATCTTCTTTAGCCAGGCATCATATACGTGAATCATGCAATGCCATCCTGTTTAGCCAGTCATCGTATATGTGAATTGTATCGTGCCATATTTTTTCCATAATGTATTCCATTTGTCAACAATGTTTATACATTCATCTACTCTTCCCGTGCATCAGCCATTTGAGTCGGTCATGGGAAAATCTGGAGTGAAAACAAGGACTTCTGAGCAGTCAGTGCTACTTGTCGATGCAGATTTCTTGCTGGTTACAGATAGCTCCTCAGAGGAGGATTCGGAGAGAGATGACTAGTCGTATCCCCCCCCCCCCGAGGTGCATGCTCTAACTTGGCTGGGTTATATTGCTCACATCATGCATATGGTGTCTTGCATTGCCATGCCATCTGCTTAGATTAGACATGCTTTGTGTGAATGCCTCCTGTTTGCTTTCTATATCAGATATGTGAATTATGCAATGCCATGTTTTTCAGCCAGTTATCATATATGTGAATTATGCACCGCCATGGAGCTAGGCATCATATATGTGAATTATCTCATTCCATCTTTTTTTCATTACGTATTCCATTTGTCGACAATCTGTGTATATTGAACTACTCTTCATGTGTATCAGCCATTTGAGCCGGTTATGGAAAAATCTGGAGTGAAAACAAGGTCTTCAGAGCAGGCAATGGTACCTGTTGAAGCATATATCTCGATGGTTACAGGGAGCTCCTCAGAGGAGGATTCAGAGACAGATGACCAGTCCTATATCCCACCTGAGGTGTATGCTCTAAGTTTCAATGTTTATATTTCTCATATGATGCATATGGTGTCTTGCATTGCTTAGTTTAGACATCATATGCACAATATTGAATTCTATCTGCTTAGTTTAGAGATCATACATGTGAGTGCGAGCTGCTTAGTATATGAATCAATTATGTCAATTATATCATGCCATCCTGTATACTTAGACAACATGTATGTGAATTATTTCATCCCAACCTATTTTAGAAAGACATCATATAGTTGTGTCATGTCATCCTGTTTAGGTACTCATCATATGTTGAATTATGCCATTATATCCTGTTAAGTTATCCATCATATATCTGAAACTGTGTCATGCTATCCTGTTTAGTTAGGCATCATATATGTGAAACTGTGTCATGCTGTCCTGTTTGGTTAGACACCAAATATGTGAATTACCACATCTGTCTATCATACAATGTCTGTACGTTCAATTTCTTTTCTTTTTTATCAGCCATTTGAATTGGAGGGGGTTCTTGAACAGTACAGCGGTACTAGCCAACTACAAGCGCTTGTGCCAGCGGTACTGGCTAGTAACTCGAACAGCAAGTTACTGTGGCTGGTAAACACCAGTCCTTTCTTGTGCAACAACAAGTGCTGGAGGATTTAAGCGCCAAACAAGAGAAACTTAATAAGCTTGCTAAGCATCTTGCCAGCATTATGGGTACCCAGGATATTGTTTCTTGAACTCTTCTGAAGTGGTTTCAGTTCTGTACTTGTTTTGCTACGGCGTTTATATGCTGCTTTGTTCCCTATATTTGCACTGGTGGCGAACTTTGATGCCCAGTGGATGTAATATGTGTAATAGCCGTGATAGCCTAGCATAAGTTGCTTGCTTATTTATTTCCTTGTTGTCTTGTTTATTTGTTTGCTTGTAGTCAGTGCAGTTCTTTTTCCACAGTTTGCTAGTGGCTGCAATAACCTATTTTTTTTAAAACTAGGCCACAATAACCATGGGCTAATATTTACTGTAGTGACACTAGGCCTCCTACGGGCCATAGAAATAGTGGGCCTTCTACGGGCCGTAGAAACAGTAGGCCTTCTATGGGCCGTAGAAACAATGGCCTTTCTACGGGCCGTAGAAACAATGGGCCTTCTACGGGTCGTATCATCAATGGGCCTTATACGGGACGTATGATCGATTGGCCAAACACGGGCTAATAACAGGCCGCATTATGGCCGTAAACGGGCCATCGTTAATGGGCCGTATTTGATGACACTACAAAAATGGCCCAACGTATTAACGGACCACAAACGGGCCGACTGTAACCACGGGCTGAATTTGGCCCACAAGCAGAAAATGACAGTAACGGGCCGTAAGTAAACGAATGCTGGAAATGAGCCCAAGAATAAATGGGCTCTGAGAAGGCCGAAAGATAACATGGGCTGGAAACGGCCCAACGGAATAACGGGCCATTAATGGGTATAAAGTGATACACTGTTCATTATGGGCCAGTTTCACCAAGGGCCGTTAATGGGTGTAAAGTGATACACTGTTCATTACGGGCCAGTTTCACCACGGGCATTTAATAGGCCAAGAGTTACATAGGGCCTCATATGGGCCGAAAGACATCATGGGCCATACATGGGCCAGAAGTGAAAACTGGCTGGAATCATATTGGATGGCCCAGATGACGCTATTGGGCCTAATTCGGATAGGGCGTAACGGGCCTTGGGTTAGTGGGCTGTAAATGGGCTATATGCGAACAGGCCGTTAACAAGCTTTCCATGGGCCGGCCCGCCACCTTTTGACCAAGTCAAACGGGCCAGCCTTTTCACAGGAATGGGCCTCTGTTGGGTCGTGCCACGTGTCGACGTATCATAGGCACCTTCTATCCAATGAGTGGATGACATCTGTCCCAATGATGAGCCGACATGTGTTTCCTCCAGCCAATGATGATTTTACACGTGGAAAATCCCCATTGGTCGGGGCTGTTAACGGGTTATCGGATCCAAAACCCGACCCGATAGCTTAACGGCGTTCCGTTACGATGGATGCCACGTGTCGGTCACCCTTGATGAAAGCACTTCTGTGACGCGTGATTTATCATCATGGAAGTGCACACTTCTGTGATGATAATTTTGGTAATGTCATGGAACACTTCTATGACAGCACAGGTATGACTATCTTGATTCTGTCATAAATTTGTCATGGATGTACATGCATGACAAAAAACGTGACCTACTATGACAAACACGTATCATCATGGAAGTGTATTTTTTTGTGGTGCAAAGTCCACACTTTGTTCTCATACGTGGATCCCATCTCAGATTTCATGGCCTCAAGCCATTTTGCGGAATCTGGGCTCATCATCGCTTCCTCATAGTTCGTAGGTTCGTCATGGTCAAGTAACATGACCTCCAAAATAGGATTACCGTACCACCCTGGTGCGCATCTTACTCTGGTTGACCTACGAGGTTCGGTAGTAACTTGATCTGAAGATTCATGATCATCATCATTGGCTTCCTCACTAATTGGTGTAGGTGTCACAGGAACCGGTTTCTGTGATGAACTACTTTCCAATAAGGGAGCAGGTATAGTTACCTCATCAAGTTCTACTTTCCTCCCACTCACCTCTTTCGAGAGAAACTCCCTCTCTAGAAAGGATCCATTCTTAGCAACAAATGTCTTGCCTTCGGATCTGTGATAGAAGGTGTACCCAACAGTCTCCTTTGGGTATCCTATGAAGACACATTTCTTCG
Source organism: Triticum urartu (assembly GCF_003073215.2). Classification (NCBI taxonomy): domain Eukaryota; kingdom Viridiplantae; phylum Streptophyta; class Magnoliopsida; order Poales; family Poaceae; genus Triticum; species Triticum urartu. The sequence goes on along the minus strand of NC_053025.1, from coordinate 137,416,882 downwards.
ATCTAGGTTCGAGCTTATCAGGTTGAAGCTTTTTCACATAAACATCGCAGCCCCAAGCTTCAAGAAACGACCACTTTGGTTTCTTGCCAAACCATAGTTCATAAGGCGTTGTCTCAACGGATTTAGATGGTGCCCTATTTAACGTGAATGCAGCTGTCTCTAAAGCATAACCCCAAAACGATAGCGGTAAATCAGTAAGAGACATCATAGATCGCACCATATCTAGTAAAGTACGATTACGACGTTCGGACACACCATTACGCTGTGGTGTTCCAGGTGGCGTGAGTTGCGAAACTATTCCGCATTGTTTCAAATGAAGATCAAACTCATAACTCAAATATTCTCCTCCACGATCAGATCGTAGAAACTTTATTTTCTTGTTACGATGATTTTCCACTTCACTCTGAAATTCTTTGAACTTTTCAAATGTTTCAGACTTATGTTTCATCAAGTAGATATACCCATATCTGCTCAAATCATCTGTGAAGGTGAGAAAATAACGATACCCGCCGCGAGCCTCAACATTCATCGGACCACATACATCAGTATGTATGATTTCCAACAAATCTGTTGCTCACTCCATAGTTCCGGAGAATGGCATTTTAGTCATCTTGCCCATGAGGCATGGTTCGCAAGTACCAAGTGATTCATAATCAAGTATTTCCAAAAGTCCATCAGAATGGAGTTTCTTCATGCGCTTTACACCAATATGACCTACACGGCAGTGCCACAAATAAGTTGCACTATCATTATCAACTCTGCATCTTTTGGCTTCAACATTATGAATATGTGTATCACTACCATCAAGATTCATTAAAAATAGACCACTCTTCAAGGGTGCATGACCATAAAAGATATTACTCATATAAATAGAACAACCATTATTCTCTTATTTAAATGAATAATCGTCTCGCATCAAACAAGATCCAGATATAACGTTCATGCTCAACGCTGGCACCAAATAACAATTATTCATCTCTAAAACTAATCCTGAAGGTAGATGTAGAGGTAGCGTGCCGACGGCATTCACATCGACTTTGGAACCATTTCCCACGTGCATCATCACCTCATCCTTCGCCAATCTTTGCTTAATCCGTAGTCCCTATTTCGAGTTGCAAATATTAGCAAAAGAACCGGTATCAAATACCAGGTGCTACTACGAGCTTTAGTAAGGTACACATCAATAACATGTATATCACATATACCTTTGTTCACCTTGCCATCCTTCTTATCCACCAAATACTTGGGGCAGTTCCGCTTCCAGTGGCCAGTCCCTTTGCACTAGAAGCACTCAGTCTCAGGCTTAGGTCCAGACTTGGGTTTCTTCTCTTGAGCAGCAACTTGTTTGCCGTTCTTCTTGAAGTTCCCTTTCTTCTTCCCTTTACCCTTTTTCTTGAAACTAGTGGTCTTGTTGACCATCAACACTTGATGCTCCTTCTTGATTTCTACCTCCGCAGCCTTTAGCATTGCGAAGAGCTCGGGAATTGTCTTATCCATCCCTTGCATGTTATAGTTCATCACGAAGCTCTTGTAGCTTGGTGGCAGTGATTGAAGAATTCTGTCAATGACACTATCATCCAGAAGATTAACTCCGAGTTGAATCAAGTGATTGTTATACCCACACATTTTGAGTATATGTTCACTGACAGGACTATTCTCCTCCATCTTGCAGCTGTAGAACTTATTGGAGACCTCATATCTCTTAGTCCGGGCATTTGCTTGAAATATTAACTTCAACTCCTGGAACATCTCATATGCTCCATGACGTTCAAAACGTCGTTGAAGTCCCGGTTCTAAGCCATAAAGCATGGCACACTGAACTATCGAGTAGTCATCAACACGCGACTGCCAGGCATTCACAATGTCTGCAATTGCCGGCGCGGGTGGTATACCTAGCAGTGCTTCTAGGACGTAATTCTTCTGTGTAGCAATGATGATAATCCTCAAGTTACGGACCCAGTCTGTGTAATTGCTACCATCATCTTTCAACTTTGCTTTCTCAAGGAACGCATTAAAATTCAACGGAACAACAACACGGGCCATCTATCCACAACAACATAGACAAGCAAAATACTATCAAGTACTAAGTTCAAGATAAATTAAAGTTCAATTAATCATATTTAATAACTCCCACTTAGATAGACATCCCTCTAATCATCTAAGTGATCATGTGATCCAAATCAACTAAACCATGACCGATCATCACATGAAATGGAGTAGTTTTCAATGGTGAACATCGCTATGTTGATCATATCTACTATATGATACACACTCGACCTTTCGGTCTCAGTGTTCCGAGGCCATTTCTGCATATGCTAGGCTCGTCAAGTTTAACCCGAGTATTTCTAAGTGTGCAAAACTAGCTTGCACCCGTTGTATGTGAACGTAGAGCTTATCACACCCGATCATCACGTGGTGTCTCGGCACGACGAACTTATGCAACGGTGCATACTCAGGGAGAAAACTTGTACCTTGAAATTTAGTGAGAGATCATCTTATAATGCTATCGTCAATCAAGTAGAATAAGATGCATAAATGATAGCCATCACATGCAATCAATATAAGTGATATGATATGGCCATCATCATCTTGTGCCTTTGATCTCCATCTCCAAAGCACGGTCATGATCACCATCGTCACCGGCGCGACACCTTGATATCCATCGTAGTATCGTTGTCGTCTCGCCAAATATTGCTTCTACGACTATCGCTACCATTTAGTGATAAAGTAAAGCAATTACAGGGCGATTGCATTGCATACAATAAAGCGACAACCATATGGCTCCAGCCAGCTACCGATAACTCCGTTACAAAACATCATCATATCATACAATAAAATATAGCATCATGCCTTGACCATATCACATCACAACATGCCCTGCAAAAACAAGTTAGACGTCCTCTACTTTATTGTTGCAAGTTTTACATGGTTGCTGCGGGCTGAGCAAGAACCGTTCTTACCTATGCATCAAAACCACAACAATATTTTGTCAAGTTAGTGTTGTTTTAACCTTCAACAAGGACCGGGCGTAGTCACACTCGTTTAACTAAAGTTGGAGAAACTGACACCCGCTAGCCACCTGTGTGCAAAGCACGTCGGTAGAACCAGTCTCGCGTAAGCGTACACGTAATGTCGGTCCGGGCCCACTACAAGAAATATGTCAACTAGTGACCTTCTGTCAGTGACCCTGAAAGAATTGGTCATAGATCTATGACCATTTCAGACCAATTGGTCAAAAGCTGTTTGGGGGGCTCCAAACCCTAAACTATAACGACCATTTTGGTTAGAAAGGTCGTAATTTCCTCACATGAAATGGTCATAAAGCAGATAGCACTGGTCCGCTGCCTTATTTCTAGCTGATCACGACCAATATAGATGGTCATAACCGTGTAAATTGTGGTGGGTTGCTATGACTAGGCGCCACCTCGTCAGTTTTGCCTATGTGTCATGTCCATGTGGCAATTTTTTCCCTAGGTTGTGAAGCAACCTATATTTCTGTCATTCCCAAAATTCCCAAAAAAATCTCATAAATTGTTTGGGTCATATCTTCGTCAAATATATAAAAAACCTTCCTTGCCTAGTTCAAAAATAATTCAACAATATTCATTTTCCTATTCTATTCAAAACAACACTTTGTGAAGGAAGTACTACTTTGGCATGTCCAAATTGTATCCATTTTCTACGGTGCTTTCCTATGCCCAAATAACCATCCTCCACCAAATGCCAGCTCAATCCATTCATTATTTTGAGCCCAGCTTCAACATTCGTATTTATGTCCACTATGGTACTTTGCAAAGCAAGTACCACCTAGGCTCCTCCTTTTGAGCTGAAAATTTGTGAAGACGGTCTTCTTAGTAACTGATCATCCTCAGCCAAAACTCACGCCCATTATCCATGTACATTTCCCGTACCGCTAATCAAATAGTTGGCTGCTTATTCATGTTTGAACATCGATCGGTCTCCTCGTGAGAATCTTATGTTGTAATTTTCTTCCTAGCACCTACCTGGGGAGTGCCCAACCCACTAGATGCCTAGGCCGCCCAGAACACATGGCAACGCCACGGTCACACAGTGACCACGCGGCGGGCATGTGAGTTTACGCGCTCTAGAGTTGGTGCCCTCGGCCACCGCCCAAACCTCGAAGTATCGCCACCAAACCATGTATTTATGATTAAATAGGTACTTATGTAACTAGAAATGATTTTTGTAAAAAATAAATAGCAAACTATGAGGCAGCTGCAGTTCAAATTTGATCCGCTTCCATCTGAATTGGCGGAAATTTGTATTTTTCATGAGAGGTGGATCAAAACTTTTTACACCCAACCATTTTGTCAATTGTGCATTAAATATGTCCTAGTATTTTAGAAAATTGATTTGATCCAATTTTGCAACAATTATTTGGGAGGTCCTTCACAAAAAAACCTCCTTTTGGGCACTAGAAAAATGGAAAATGGTTTTTTTGTCCAAAGAAAATGAAAACTTCCTTAGGCAACATTGTTTGCCATTCCAATATGCACCCTTGTGCACAATATGAGGTCATTTGAACAAACTATGCCATGAATGTGGCCATAAGATTGATCATTTGCCTTGAAAGCCATTGATCTCCACATGTGATAGCTCGTTTCTGAGAACATTTTTTTTAAATAATTCTCGTATTACAAGTTTGTTATTTTTCCTGGGAACTTGGCCACATATAATGACACAATGCGAAGGTTTCCCAATTTTTTTGATTTTTTATTGAATTTTTTATGCCTGTTTCAAAATGCGGTCAAAACAGCAGGAATGACCGTTCCTAGCTAGTGGTTGAATCTTGGATTTTTTGGTGTTTCTTTGATTAAATAGATACTTATGTACCTAGAAATGATTTTTGGAAAAAATAAAGAGCAAACTACAAGGTAGCTACAGTTCAAATTTGACCCGCTTCCAACTGAATCGGCGAAAATTTGTCTTTTTCACGAGAGGTGGATCAAAACTTTTTACATCCAACCATTTGGTCAATTGTGCATTAAATATGGCCTAGTATTTTATAAAAATGATTTGGTCCATTTTTGCAACAATTATTTGGTAGTTCCTTCATAAAAAACCTCATTTCGGGCACTCAAAAAATGGAAAATGAATTTTCCGTGCATAGAAAATGAAAACTCCCTTAGGCAACATAGTTTGCAATTCCAAGATGCACCCTTGTGCACAATATGAGATCATTTGAACAAACTATGCCATGAATGTGGCCATAAGATTGATCATTTGGCTTGAAAGCCATGAATCTTCACGCATGATAGCTCATTTCTGAGAACACTTTTTAAAAATAATTGTCGTATTAGAAATTTATTATTTTTCCTGGTAACTTGGTCACATATGATGACACAATGCGAAGTTTTTCCAATTTTTTTTGATTTTTTAATTTTTATGCCCGTTTCAAAATGCAGTCAAAACGACGGGAATGACCGTTCCTAGCTAGTGGTTGAATCTTGGATTTTTTATGTTTCTCTGATTAAATAGATAGTTATGTACCTAAAAATGATTTTTGAAAAAAAATAAAGAGCAAACTACGAGGCAGCTACAGTTCAAATTTGACTCGCTTCCTACTAAATCGGCGGAAATTTGTCTTTTTCACCAGAGGTGGATCAAGGCTTTTAACACCCAACCATTGTGTTAATTATGCATTAAACATGGCCTAGTATTTTAGAAAAATGATTTGGTCCAATTTTGCGACAAATATATGGTAGATTCTTCACAAAAAAGCTCATTTTGGGCACTCGAAAAATGGAAAATGGCTCTGTTTGTGCAATGAAAGTGAAAAACCCCCAAATCAACATTGTTTGTCATCACAAGATACACACATGTGCACACTATTTGTTCATTTTAGAAAACTATAAATGGTTAATATGTTGAATGTTTACCCTGAATTAGAGGGTGAAAATTATAAGAGAAACAAAAGAAAAAAAACAAAACTACCTAAGCTTAATTCTGATTAGTGGAATCACTCGTGGCTTGGATCGATGACCTGGCATCCATCCGTCCATCCGTCCATCCATCCATCCCATCCCACGGCAGCAAACCCCCCTCTCTCTCGTGAACCCACCCAACCCCCTCGCTTTCTCGCGAACCCCACCCACGGCAGCAAGCCCTCCTCTCTCTCGCGCTAACCCTAGCGCTGCACTCCTCCCTTGCCGCCGCCACCTCCGGCGTCCGATCCTGGCGACCTCTGGCGGGAATCCTCCTCTCACCCCCACCGCCCTCGTAAGCGACCCACGTGCCCCTCTCCTCCCATTCACGATTTGTCCTGACCAACCTCGCCTCGCGGATCAGATCTGACCGACCTCGTGATGGATGTTTCTCTGCAGGTGGCCAGGGTCTCCGTCGTCGGCGTCGGTGTCGTCTACGGCTCCGTCAAGCTCGAGCAGGCGAGGCGACCTCAGCGGATTCGGCCCTCAGCTCCTCCGCCGCGATGGTCGCTCCGCCGGTGGCCAGAAAGGCGCCACGGAGGAGGTCATCCGGCAAGCTCTTCATCCTCGAGGAGGTCGCCAAACACAGCTCCAAGGACGACTGCTGGCTAGTCACCAGTGGCAAGGTTTCCCCCTCTTCCGTTCCTCGAGTTCCGGCCGCCACTGTGGGTCTCTTCGCCTGTTTTTCCTTTTCCTCGGGATCTCCTCGCTCCCTGATCCCGTATCCTGCTGGCTAGTCCCTGCGGGTAGATAGATGGATTCCTCGCCCCCTGATCTCTTCAGCCAGGCGAGGAAAGAAAGGTCTGAGGTCACCGTCGTGCCTCCCAATTCTTATCCAACCTGTTACTGCTCCCGACGAACTGAATTGCCGGCCTCCGCTTGCTTGCTTCATCTCTCACAATTCTGTTAGATACTCTACTTCTTAGCAGTGGGTGGGGGTCTTGTTGCTTGTCTATGTCTGGATGACATATTAGCAGACCCGACCTGTGCCAACCTCATGATGCCAACATGTTTGTTGTAAAAACCTTATTAATGCCTCAATTGCATAGTAATCGTTCAAACCTTAATATGCTTGCTAGACTAGGTAGTTTATTTGCTTAGACAAGCAGCAATGTGTATTACAAGTTTTGAGCTGAGATTTCTATGTATCCAGAATATCAAGAACCCGAACAGCAAGGACAAAGTTGAAGGCACCTCTTATTGTATATTGCAGATCAGTTTCGTATGTTGTCCATATGTGTTCTAAAGTATTTTCCGAGGAGAATTTGTTTTGAGATATCCTGCCTAATGCTCACACACGTAGCAAGCAATTTCCAGTTCTTAGTCTGTGTAATTTCAATATAAGTACTCTTCTGTTCAGTCAAAAACGGTTGCACGTGCTACTACCAGTAGTGCTTGTGATTTTGTTTTGCTCTACCAACTATCAAGTAATTCCCTGTTTACTACTATGTAGGGGATGTTACTGTTTTAAGTTTCTATAATACTATGTAGGGGGCACTGCTGCAACTGTGTGCAATTAGTTTATACTGATCTCATGTAGACTGCAAAATCCATAGATTGTTAGTTCGACAAGTACCAGACCAACAACCTGACTGACGGCTTCGCTTAGTAGGATCTGTAGGTAACCGCGGCACACACACACACACACTGATGTCGTATTGCTATTGTATAATGTGCTTTTGCAACTGTGCGCAATGAGTTTACGGGGCTCCTTTGACTGCAGAAGCTGAATATCACTCCCTCTGTTCATAAATAAGTGATGTGGTTTTAGTTCACTTATTTATGACCGGAGGTAGTACTTTGTAGAATCATTGTTCAGACTCTTTGTTTATGTGGGGTTCTTATTCATTTGATTTCGCCCTCCTGGCAGGCATCTTTCGTACGTTGAACATCAATGGCGAATTTGAGCGGATGATGGAAGGCCTCAGTTTGGGGCCAAGAAAAGGTGTGGATGAGGCCATTCCTGCAAGGTCTTTCTCGACCAGTTGAAAGATGCCCAAAGATGCTCATTTTTTATACATCATCCTGGATTGCCCAAAGATGCTCATTTTTTATACATCATCCTGGATTGCCCAAAGATGCTCATATATAATCCATATATAATCATGCTTTCATTCTGATTTGTACATCATCCCGGATGGTTTGCCCAAAGATGCTCATAGCTTTTCTGTTAGCCTGCGTTGCAGCTCAATTTTTTTATTTAAAGAAAAACCATGTGGCATAGCGGTTCTACTGTAAAAGGTTCTAGCATGTTTTCATTTGCAAGTAAAATTCGACCTTCTTTTAGTTGAGTGAATATCTTTCAGATATGGAAACTTTTATAGTACATTTCTTTCCTTCTAAATGTGAATTCATGTACATCATCAAGCATTTCACATTTGCTGTAGCACTATGTAATGGTGTAGTTCTTTTAGAAATTCTGCTCCTTACTTCTATAAATTCTATATATGGTTTCTCATCACCTGGTGTATATATAGCACCTTTTGGGAAACAAATTATTCAGCGTTCTGTGTTATAGCTGTCAACCTTGAAAGCACATATTTGTTTGGGCATGTGCTATATGGACGACCATTTTAGAAGTAGTCCACATATTTCTGTCATTTGCTTAAACATAGTGAAACTAGTCTGAGTCCTGGCCCAATCGTACCTTCACCCATAATAGCAAGGGCCACATGTCATGCCAACTATTAGCAAGCGCCAGGAGGAGTCCTCCTCCTCCTTGTAGGAGTAGGACTCCCCTTTACTACTCCTACTAGGAGGGGGAAAGGAAAGGGGGGCGCCCCCCCCCTTCCCTAGTCCATTTCGAACCAGAGGGGGAGGGGGCATGCGGCCTGCCCTGGTCGGACCTCTCTCTCTCTCCACTAAGGCCCATGTGGCCCATTACTTCTCCCCAGGGGGGGTTCCGGTAACCCTCTGGCACTCTGGTTTTCTCCGAAATCACCCGGAACACTTCCGGTATCCGAATATAGCTGTCCAATATATTAATCTTTATGCCTCGACCATTTCGAGACTCCTCGTCATGTCCGTGATCACATTCGGGACTCCGAACTACCTTTGGTACATCAAATCACGTAAACTCATAATACCGATCATCACCTAACGTTAAGTGTGCGGACCCTACAGGTTCGAGAACTGTGTAGACACGACCAAGACACGTCTCCGGTCAATAACCAATAGCGGAACCTGGATGCTCATATTGGCTCCTACATATTCTATGAAGATCTTTATCGGTCAAACCGCATAACAACATACGTTGTTCCCTTTGTCATTGGTATGTTACTTGCCCAAGATTCAATCATCGGTATCTCAATACCTAGCTCAATCTCGTTACCGGCAAGTCTCTTTACTCGTTTCATAATGCATCATCCTACAATTAACTCATTAGTTGCATTGCTTGCAAGGCTTATAGTGATGTACTTTACCGAGAGGGCCCAGAGATACCTCTCCGACAATCGGAGTGACAAATCCTAATCTCGACCTATGCCAACTCAACAAGTACCATCGGAGACACTTGTAGAGTGATACGTCTCCAGCGTATCTATAATTTTTGATTGTTCCATGCTATTATATTATCTGTTTTGGATGTTTATGGGCTTTATTATACATCTTCATATTATTTTTGGGACTAACCAATTAACCGGAGGCCAAACCCAAATTGTTGTTTTCTTGCCTATTTCAGTGTTTTGAAGAAAAAGAATATCAAACGGAGTCCAAATGGAATGAAACCTTCGGGAGAGTTATTTTTGGAACGGAAGCAATCCAGGAGACTTGAAGTAGACGTCAGGGAAGCTTCGAGGTGGCCACGAGGCAGGGAGGCATGCCTGCCCCCTGGGCGCGCCCCCCACCCTCGTGGGCCCCTCGTGGCTCCCCTAACCAACTTCTTTCGCCTATATATATGTCCATATACCCTGAAAACATCGAGGACCAGAATAGATCGGGAGTTCCGCCACCAGAAGCCTCCGTAGCCACCAAAAATCAATCAAGACCTGTTCCGGCATGCTGCCGGAGGGGGGAATCCCTCTCCGGTGGCCATCTTCATCATCCCGGTGCTCTCCATGACTAGGAGGGAGTAGTTCTCCCTCGGGGCTAAGGGTATGTACCAGTAGCTATATGTTTGATCTCTCTCTCTCTCTCTCTCTCTCTCTCTCTCTCTCGTGTCCTTGAGTCGGCATGATCTTGACGTATCGCGAGCTTTGCTATTATAGTTGGACCTTATGATGTTTCTCCCCCTCTACTCTCTTGTAAGGGATTGAGTTTTCCCTTTGGAGTTATCTTATCAGATCGAGTCTTTAAGGATTTGAGAACACTTGATGTATGTTTTGCATGTGCTTATCTGTGGTGCCAATAGGATATCACGTGATCCACTTGATGTATGTTTTGGTGATCAACTTGCGAGTTCCGTGAACTTATGCATAGGGGTTGGCACACATTTTCGTCTTGACTCTCTGGTAGAAACTTTGGGGCACTCTTTGAAGTTCTTTGTGTTGGTTGAATAGATGAATCTGAGATTGTGTGATGCATATCGTATAAGCATACCCACGGATACTTGAGGTGACATTGGAGTATCTAGGTGACATTACGGTTTTGGTTGATTTGTATCTTAAGGTGTTATTCTAGTATGAATTCTTGAATAGATGGATCAGAAAGGATAACTTTGAGGTGGTTTCGTACCCTACCATAATCTCTTCATTTGTTCTCCACTATTAGTGACTTTGGAGTGACTCTTTGTTGCATGTTGAGGGATAGTTATATGATCCAATTATGTTATTATTGTTGAGAGAACTTGCACTAGTGAAAGTATGAACCCTAGGCCTTGTTTCCTAGCATTGCAATACCGTTTACACACACTTTTATCATTAGTTACCTTGCTGTTTTTATATTTTCAGATTACAAATACTCATATCTATCATCCATATTGCACTTGTATCACCATCTCTTCGCCGAACTAGTGCACCTATACAATTTACCATTTTATTGGGTGTTTTGGGGACACAAGAGACTCTCTGTTATATGGTTGCAGGGTTGTTTGAGAGAGACCATCTTCAACCTACGCCTCCCACGGATTGATAAACCTTAGGTCATCCACTTGAGGGAAATTTGCTACTGTCCTAAAAACCTCTGCACTTGGAGGCCCAACAACGTCTACAAGAAGAATGTTGCGTATTAGACATCATAGAGCACCTTTATAATCACCCTGTTACGTTGTGATGTTTGGTAGCACACAAAGTGTTCCTCCGGTAATCGGGAGTTGCATAATCTCATAGTCATAGGAACATGTATAAGTCATGAAGAAAGCAATAGCAGTAAACTAAAATGATCAAGTGCTAAGCTAACGGAATGGGTCAAGTCAATCACATCATTATCCTAATGATATGATCCCGTTTATCAAATGACAACTCATGTCTATGGTTAGGAAACATAACCATCTTTGACCAACGAGCTAGTCAAGTAGAGGCATACTAGTGACACTCTGTTTGTCTATGTATTCACACATCTATTATGTTTCCGGTTAATACAATTCTAGCATGAATAATAAACATTTATCATGAAATAAGGAAATAAATAATAACTTTATCATTGCCTCTAGGGCATATTTCCTTCATTACATTCTTTACAGACTATCCTGTTTAGACAGATTGCTGTTATGATTGCATTGTTTGCATATGTTTGCTTGTTTAATGATTCTATTTGAGGATAGGAGTGTTAAATATGCAGAGGCAATTAGTAGGCAATGTTAAATAATAATTTTAGTGATTTGCTACAGTAGAGAATGATAAGGTTTAGCATGGATTTATACTAACTTACCTCACGAGTTCTTGTTGAGTTTTGTGTGCATGAAGTTTTTAAGATTTAGGAAAACCGTGATATGAAAGGAATTAAGAAGACACAAAAGCACAAGATTGGTGATGCCCAAGGAATCGCCAATTAACATTTGAACAAGTCTCAAGCATCTAAGCATGGGGATGCCCTGGTTCGCATCCCACCTTTCTTCTTCAACAATTATCGGTCAGTTTTGGTTGAGCCTAAGTTTTTGCTTCTTTACATGATATGTGCTATCCTTGCAATGTCATTTTATTTTGTTTTGCTTGCTGTTTGAATAAAGTACTTAATATCTGAAATTTTATTTATGAGAAGGAGTCTTCACATAGTTACATAATTATTCAACTACTCATTGTGCTTCGCTTATATCTTTGGAGTAGTTTGTCTTTTGCTCTAGTGCTTCACTTATATCTTTTTAGAGCATGGTGGTAGTTTTATTTTGAATAAATTATTGAACTCTCATGCTTCACTTATATTATTCTGAGAGTCTTAAACAGCATGGTAATTTGCTTTGGTTATAAATTTAGTCCTAATATGATAGGCATCCAAGAGAGATATAATAAAAACTTTCATATAAAGTGCATTGAATACTATGAGAAGTTTGATTCCTTATGATTGTTTTGAGATATGAAGATGGTGATATTAGAGTCATGCTAGTGAGTAGTTGTGAATTTGAGAAATACTTGTGTTAAGGTTTGTGAGTCCCGTAGCGTGCACATATGGTGAACCGTTATGTAACGAAGTTGGAGCATGAGATATTTTTTGATTGTCTTCCTTTTGAGTGGAAGTTGGGGACGAGCGATGGTCTTTTCCTACAAATCTATCCCCCTAGGAGCATGCGCATAGTACTTCGTTTCGATAACTAATAGATTTTTGCAATAAGTATGTGAGTTCTTTATGACTAATGTTGAGTCCATGGATTATACGCACTCTCACCCTTCCACCATTGCTAGACTCTCTTGTGTTGTGCAACTTTCGCCGGTAGCATAACACCCACAATTACCTTCCTCAAAACAGCCACCATACCTACCTATTATGTCATTTCCATAGCCATTCCAAGATATATTGCCATGCAACTTTCCACCATTCCGTTTATTATGACACGCTTCATCATTGTCATATTGCTTTGCATGATCATGTAGTTGACATCGTATTTGTGGCAAAACCACCTTTCATAATGTTTTCATACTTGTCACTCTTGATTCATTGCATATCCCGATACACCGCCGGAGGCATTCATATAGAGTCATATTTTGTTCTAAGTATTGAGTTGTAATTCTTGAGTTATAAGTAAATAAAAGTGTGATGATCATCATTATTAGAGCATTGTCCCAGTGAGAAAAGGATGATGGCGAATATGATTCCCCACAAGTCGGGATGACACTCTGGACGAAAAATAAGAAGAAAAGAAAAAAAGAGGCCATAAAAAGAGAAAACAAAAAATGAGAGAAAAAGAGAGAAGGGGCAATGCTACTATCCTTTTACCACACTTGTGATTCAAAGTAGCACCACGATCTTCATGATAGAGAGTCTCCTATGTTGTCACTTTCATATACTAGTGGGAATTTTTCATTATAGAAATTGGCTTGTATATTCCAATGATGGGCTTCCTCAAATGCCCTAGGTCTTCATGAGCAAGCAAGTTGGATGCACACCCACTTAGTTTTATTTTTGAGCTTTCATACACTTATAGCTCTAGTGCATCCGTTGCATGGCAATCCCTACTCACTAACATTAACATCTATTGATGGGGATCTCCATAGCCCGTTGATACGCCTAGTTGATGTGAGATTATCTCCTTCTTTTTGTCTTCTCCACAACCACCTTCTATTCCACCTACAGTGCTATGTCCATGGCTCACGCTCATGTATTGCATGCAAGTTGAAAAGGTTTGAGAACATCAAAAGTATGAAACAATTGCTTGGCTTGTCATCGGGGTTGTGCATGATTTGAATATTTTGTGTGATGAAGAGGTGCAAAGCCAGACTATATGATTTTTAAGGGATGAACTTTCTTTGGCCATGTTATTTTGAGAAGACATGATTACTTTGTTAGTATGCTTGAAGTATTATTATTTTTATGTCAATATGAAACTTTTGTTTTGAATCTTATGGATCTGAATATTCTTGCCACAATAAAGAAGATTACAGTGATAAATATGTTAGGTAGCATTCCACATCGAAAATTCTATTTTTATCATTTACCTACTCGAGGACGAGTAGGAATTAAGCTTGGGGATGCTTGATACTCTCCAACGTATCTATAATTTTTGATTGTTCGATGCTATTATATTATCCATCTAGGATGTTTTATGTGCATTTATATGCTATTTTATATGATTTTTGGGACTAACCTATTAACCTAGAGCCCAGTGCCAGTTTCTGTTTTTTCCTTGTTTTTGAGTTTTACAGAAAAGGAATACCAAGCGGAGTCCACTTGATGTGCCAATTTTTGATGATTTTTTATAGACCAAAGGAAGCCCCAGAGTAAAATAGTTGGGCCAAAAGAGTCCGAAGCCGTCCGCGAGGGTGGAGGGTGAGCCCTACCCCCCTGGGCGCGCCCCCCTGCCTCGTGGACGACTCGGAGACCCCCGTGAGGTGAGACCGACGCCAAAAAAAATCTATAAATACAGAAACCTCCAAAAAGAAACCTAGATTGGGAGTTCCGCCGCCGCAATCCTCTGTAGCCACCAAAAACCAATCGGGACCCTATTCCGGCACCCCGCTGGAGGGGGGATCCATCACCAGTTGCCATCTTCATCATCCCGGTGCTCTCCATGACAAGGAGGGAGTAGTTCACCCTCGGGGCTAAGGGTATGTACCAGTAGCTATGTGTTTGATCTCTCTCTCTCTCTCATGTTCTTGATATGGCACGATCTTGATGAACTGCGAGCTTTGCTATTATAGTTGGATCTTATGATGTTTCTCCCCCTCTATCTCCTTGTGATAATTTGAGTTTTCCCTTTGAAGTTAATCTTATCAGATTGAGTCTTTAAGGATTTGAGAACACTTGATGTATGGCTTGCATGTGCTTATCTGTGGTGACAATGGGATATTCACGTGATCCAGTTGATGTATGTTTTGGTGATCAACTTGCGAGTTTTGTGACCTTGTGAACTTATGCATAGGGGTTGCCACACGTTTTCGTCTTGACTCTCCGGTAGAAACTTTGGGGCACTCATTGAAGTTCTTTGTGTTGGTTGAATAGATGAATCTGAGACTGTGTGATGCATATCGTATAATCATACCCGCGGATACTTGAGGTTACATTGGAGTATCTAGGTGACATTAGGGTTTTGGTTGATTTGTGTCTTAAGGTGTTATTTTACTATGAACTCTAGGGCTATTTGTGACACTTATAGGAATAGCCCAATGGATTGATCGGAAAGAATAACTTTGAGGTGGTTTCGTACCCTACAATAATCTCTTCGTTTGTTCTCCACTATTAGTGACTTTGGAGTGACTCTTTGTTGCATGTTGAGGGATAGTTATATGATCCAATTATGTCATTATTGTTGAGAGAACTTTCACTAGTGAAAGTATAAACCCTAGGCCTTGTTTCGAGGCCTAGCAATACGTTTGTGCTGACTTTTATTATTAGTTACCTTTCTGTTTTTATATTTTCAGATTACAAAAACCTATATCTACCATCCATATTGCACTTGTATCACCATCTCTTCGCCGAACTAGTGCACCTATACAATTTACCATTGTATTGCGTGTGTTGGGGACACAAGGGACTCTTTGTTATTTGGTTGCAGGGTTGTTTGAGAGAGACCATCTTCATCCTACGCCTCCCACGGATTGATAAACCTTAGGTCATCCACTTGAGGGAAATTTGCTACTGTCCTACAAACCTCTGCACTTGGAGGCCCAACAACGTCTACAAGAAGAAGGTTGTGTAGTAGACATCAATGATCATAGCCGAATAAGTGGAAATTTTGCAGGAGTGCACATGCCATCATCTAATATTGAAGCATCCTCTACACAATTGCATAATTTCAACAACACCTCACCGCCGAAAGAATCTAGAAGTATTGTGGAGCAATCCCTTACGAAATGGGAAGTGGCTACATTAAAAAGGGATATAGCCCGAAATAACAAGATTGGTGCTCTTTGCCTTTAAGAGCATGATAAGGGGTTAGTTTCTGATTGTAAAGCAATAAAAGCTAGAGTTTTCCAAGAAGATGATTGTTTGCCAATTGATAGAATTGGCGAGCAAAAATATGGTTCTACAACAATGCATATCCCTTCACCTAGTACTACATCATATTATACACCCCCTACGCAATTGCAAAGTTTCGACAACACCCATGTGTGATTGCCAAAAGAATCTAAAAGCATTGGGGGGCAATCATATCCTGAGTGGGCTGAAATTGAGAAAAATCTTAAAGCCAATTTTTCCGCTTGCCGCCAGAAACAAACAGAAAAAGAATTGGCTCAAATAAAAGAAGCATTGCCAATTGGTAGAGTCAATGAAAAGTAGGAAGATTCGAAACATGAAAGTGCTTCGGTTGAAAACCCCATATCAAGCAGTGTATATTCTGAACCCACCAATCCCAAAGAGGCAAACATTATTGAGAAAGGGCAATACAAGCATAGGAAAATAGGCGTGCTTGATTTTTCTGAAGTTAATGGAACCTATTTCCTGCCCTATGAGTTTCGTGTCGTAAAAATTGACAAGCCTCAAGGCCAAGAACAAGTAGTCGAACAAAGCTCGGCTGACAAAGATCTTCGATGTAATAATGCACAGAATTAAGAAAAAGATGATGAAAAGGCGTTGGGGAGCCATCCAAAGACAGAGCAAGATATTGTACTAGTCACACCACCATCATTCTCTCCCAACATGTTTGAAGAGGTATGTCTAGCAAGTAATTTACCTATTTTCAAATTTTCTCACAACTTTATTGTTGATGAATCTATTAAAACAATCCTAATAAGTTTTGGAACACCAATGGAGAAGGTTAATTTGCTTGTTAGCGATAAAATTGTTATAGAGCATATCGGTCAGCCCATTGCGCCATTTATAAAGACCGATAGTGACTTATTGTTACAGTCAAGGCTTTCCCCATTGCTTTATCTAAAGTTCATATCTAGTTGGATAGCTTTGCTTATTTCTTACTTGGCTTGCATTTGGTCTCAATTGAGACATGTGTGTTCTAACTATTTTTCTTTCGAAAACATAAAGTCAAGTTTAGATTCTTTTGAGAAAACCAATGCTAGTATAATATCTTATCCAATGACATCAGAAAAAGAATGCAAAAGAAAATGCATAGCCGAATGGGGAGATTACAAATCTGAACCATGCGTTTGCTTACCTCTAAAGTTGTTCTCACAACAAGATCGGCTAGAAAATAAAAGGTTTACCTTCAATTCAAGCATGTGTGATCAAATATTTGAGTTTTTGTTGAAAAATAATTACATTTGAATTCTTGATCACTACATCAAGCCATCAAACTAAAGACGAATGTATTGTAGGTTGCATCATTCGTTCAAACATAATTTCGAGGATTGCAATATGTTTCGTCAAATAGTTAAATCGGGCATTGAAAAAGGACGATTGAAATTTGTTGAGTCACCAAGAGATGACCAGTCTATTCCGATTGGTCCTGATGGAAAAAACTTTTTGCATCGGCTGCTTCAAGCTGATCCATTTAACGAGAAGGTAAAAACTATGGATGATGGGATCAAGCTTTCAAGTAAAGAAGTGGTTCAAGAACACAATGGAAAAATTCTTGAAGGCGGGAAGTCCATCAAGGTTACAATGAAGATGCCAAGGGTTGGGGGGCAACAAGCAAATCTAATGGTGATAAAAGCAAACCAAAAGAAAACAAAGGCCAAAATAAGCGGAAGTGTAAGAGATCAAAAATCACATTGGCTGAGCTATTGGGTAAATATCAAAATAAAAGTGAAGAGAAGGATGCTTATCGGCCAAATTATGCAAAGAAACCAAGATCACCCCAAGGCGCAAATATGAGGATCGGTATTGGCAAAGTGAGAATTTTAATGCAACATATTCATATCCTTATTTTTTGGCCGCGAATGCCAATGTCGTGGATGCCTCCCTATGCTCATGTGGATCTGTATCCATGATGGGACAAGTATGATAGAAGGTCACATTCTCCATCTTATTTTAGACCATCTCACCAATATTATGCAGCTCCAAGAAGATCAACATTTGAACAATCACATGTCAAAGACTATTTCAATAATAAGGAATCAGTCCAAAGCTAAAGGAAGAAGAAAGAGGTGGTCAAGCAAGTTTACCGTGTTAAAAGAGATGGTCGTAACAGTGCTACTTCAGATTTGATCTCAAATGAAAAAGAGCCAATTAAAGTGTTGACATTGGATACTAAAGGCAATGAGATGAAGCAATCAATTGTTGAGAGTCAAAGTGTCAAATCTGAAGAAAATAAGTTGAGAGTGCACAAGGCCAAAAAAGAAATGTCATTGGTCGAAACAGAATCACAGCCGAGATGCCCACTCGGCTTATCGTATTGGCAAAAAAAGGAATTATAAAATCTTAGTGCACAAGAGCTGAGAAAGAAGAACATAGCATGGGTTCCCAAGAGGGTCAATCAAAACAACAATGATGTGCATGCTTCTATTGCAACAAGTACAATAAAAGTGCAAAAAGAGAAGGATGGAAGCAACAAACAATTAAGCCGAAGGTGTGCATCACAACATCAAAATCTTCGGTTAGCACATCATCCATTTTATTCAACCATGCCATTGATGCCTTTGCCAAGGAATTCATCCCTAGGTATGATCAGTTACCCTCAATGGATTTATTTTGATCCATGGATGCAACATAATATTCTATATCATGAGAGGGTATTACCAAATCACTATACATTTTGTTAGTTACATTTTTGTTGCATATACAAAGGGGCTGAAATATTTTATTGCTTTTTCATTTGTTTATTTTGTCTATAAATACTTTCGTGGGTGAATTCTACATGGACCTCATGGTAATGGCCGATATTTATATATCGCCCTAAAAATATGTTAAAGTATGGTTGGTGTAGTATCCTAACATCGTCCTTAGTTCAATTGGAGACTGAAACAAGGTACATGTTCATTGATATTACCCTTATCTTTCTAGTACTATGAAGATTATTTTCGATGGTTAAATTTGTAACAATGGCCAAGGTGTTGGTGTTGTTTATATATATCCTCATGGTGCTATTTCATGAAGCCCCATGTCCCTTAAATTATTTTCGCACAAATAATCAAAGCCGAATATGAATTTTGTTTGGCTTGGAGCTTTTGTTTGCTATGGGTGCTACACATATGCGGCTTTTGGTGATTCGTTATTAGTAGTACAACAAATATCAAAAGTTATCAATGTTTTTACGAATCACTTATAAATTATCTCGAGGCATGTCTAGACGTAATATTCCCTTGGGTTGCTTTCAAATTGTTCATGTATTACAAATGGAGAGAGTTGGCACAACAAGCATCCAACTACAGGTTGATCATGGTATATTACATATCTATCAATAGCCGATGCTTAGTCTTGTTGACATAGGATTCGAGAGAGTTAGCCACTGCTTCAGCCACTAATGAAATTTTTATGCAGGCGAATGCAAGGATTCGAGAAAGTTCATTGTTGATTATCTGCAAGACCCCAGTAGAAAGGTTCAACTATAAAGTTCCATGGATAATCAACTTCGACTATAAAGCCTCGGATGGAAAAAAGTTTCAGCATAAAAGGTCTTTGACTTGTTGAAACAGGCGATTTTGATATAAAAATCATCTTAATCCGAGTTCGTCTGCAAAAGTTACAACCCGATTAGTGACCCGCTATCAGAAAACCTGGCTTGGCCTGATCATCCGGGCCAGAGGTCATGAGAAGTCCGAATTTGGTTAGATTTTGATGGTTTGGACGGCAAGGCGAGTCCTTTTCTTGTACGGGAAGTCCATCCACCACTTTTTTATCTTTACTTTTATCTTTACTTTTATCTCTCTCCCTTCTTCTTCTTCTTCCTCGTTCTTCGGTCATTCTTCTTCATTGCAGGGTGGCGAACCTTGAGGCCCTAGGGGCGATCAGGTCAACCTAGGGCAGCCCATAGCCGCCGCGCACCCTGACGGGGTCCCTCCCGGGCGTGTGGGGTTTCGGGTCCTCAAAAGCACCCGCTGGATTTCCTGCGTACCACGCTTCTGGAAGGGTCTCCTTGGATTTGAGCTGCGGTGCATCACCCTCGACGTTACAGGTATATAGTGACGTGTTCGTGTGTGAACAGTTTCTTAGTAAAGTGAACGTATGTTGTATGTAGGGTTGTATCATTGGGCAATAGAACCGGAAAGAATACAGATCATACCTTTATCTACGTGGTCAGTCATCCAAGTAGCGTCAAATTTGTATCCGCACACAAGTGTTGCCAACATTTTTGGTCATTGGTTGGACGGTATTCCAAATAAGTTCAAAACGCTAATAAGGGTGGGAGTATGCCTTAATTTGGTCGCTTTGGCTACGTAGAAATGATTTGGTTTTTAATGACATTAATGCTTCTCCTCCACAAGTTATTTTCCTGTGTACGCACTCGCTACGTATGTGGTCTATACTACAATGACCGGAGTACCAACCATTGTTCAAGACGACGTGTACACGATTGGAGGTGGCTACGGAGGTATTTTCGCAACATGGGTGGCCCCTACGGATCCATCCACCACCTCCTTTGATATAGGTATGTTGTCGGTCTATAGGACTCTACTATTGCCGATTAATCTATTTTTATTTCATGTTTTTTGTCAGAATTTTGAATTTAGCTGTGTGCCCTAGTTATACACAGCCCGGTTGTTACTCATAACGCTTTGTATCCTCTAGATGCTACATTTTGAGATAATAAAATCGCCCTTTATTGTAAAAAAAACTCCTTTTTGGTTTGACACTCTGTAGTTACCACATCCACTTTGAAAAGTGCTAAATACTCCATGCACTTGGGAATTATGACCCTCCCCCACCCCCATCTTTGAAGTGTCTTACGAGATAATAAAATCGCCCTTTTATCAGAAAAAAACACTTTTTAGGTTTGACACTCCATAATTACCACATCCACTTTGTAAAGTGCTACAATACTCCATGCACTTGGGAATTATCACCCCCAACCCCCATCTCTGAAGTGTCTTACGAGTTACGACACTCGTTTAGGCGGGTAAATTACATTGATCCCGACTTGCAGGTGAAACTACATTTATCTTGGCTAGCCGGTCAAATACCATACAGTTATGCACTAAATTTGTGGTGTGCTAACGATGCGCATCTTGGTCGGCCATACTCCTTTTTGCCTTATTCTGTTGGCCTCGATATTTGGATTTGGCTATTGTTGTATTGGTGGATTAGCTTGTGCATCTTGCTTGCCTAAGTTTTGTTTGTTTGCTGGTAAATTCAGCGTACTCACCTATCTTGTTCTTTTGATCGGACCCTGAGGATGATCCTTATGCTTGTGGAGATGCCGCTGAGTTCACCGACTAGAACATGTCCTAGGATATCCCTGAGTGTTTGGAGTCTGCTACCATTACGCTTTTACTTCTGCTTTAGTCTTCTACTCTTATCCGGGCTTGTTACGTATAAATAACGTACAAGGTTGATGCACTAAGTTTGCCTTTTCAACTACCTCGCTATTGTTGTAATCCAACATATTTGGTTTTGTACCGTGTAATTGTGACGCCCATGATTTGACCGTACACTAATCATACACGCAAACATGTACGGTCAAGATCAGGGACTCATGGGAAGATATCACAACACAACTCTAAAAATAAAATAAGTCATAAAAGCATCATATTACAAGCCAGGGGCCTCGAGGGCTCGAATACAAGAGCTTGATCATAGACGAGTCAGTGGAAGCAACAATATCTGAGTACAGACATAAGTTAAATAAGTTACCATAAGATGGCTAGCACAAACTGGGAAATAGATCGAAAGAGGCGCATGCCTCTTGCCTAGGATCCTCCTAAACTACTCCCGGTCCTCGGCGGTGGCCTGCACGTAGTAGTAGGCACCTCCAGTGTAGTAGGAGTCGTCGTCGATGTTGGTGTCTGGCTCCTAGCCTCCAGCATCTGGTCGCAACAACCAGGTATAGAAAGGGGGAAAGGGGAGCAAAGCAACCGTGAGTACTCATCCAAAGTACTCGCAAGCAAGGAACTACACTACATATGCATTGGTATCAAATGAAAGGGGTAGTATATGTGGACTGAACTGCAGAATGCCAGAATAAGAGGGGGATAGCTAGTCCTATCAAAGACTATGCTTCTGGCAGCCTCCATCTTGAAGC
Source organism: Triticum urartu (assembly GCF_003073215.2). Taxonomy (NCBI): domain Eukaryota; kingdom Viridiplantae; phylum Streptophyta; class Magnoliopsida; order Poales; family Poaceae; genus Triticum; species Triticum urartu. Next base: position 137,394,838 of record NC_053025.1, on the reverse strand, counting down.
AGTAGAAGAGAGTAGATGGTATGTTAACCAAGTATCATCGCATAGCATAATCCTACCCGGCGATCCTCCCCTCGTCGCCCTGTGAGAGAGCAATCACCGGGTTGTATCTGGCACTTGGAAGGGTGTATTTTATTAAGTATCCGGTTCTAGTGGTCATAAGGTCAAGGTACAACTCCGGGTCGTCCTTTTACCAAGGGACATGACTATTCGAATAGATAAACTTCCCTGCAGGGGTGCACCACATTTCCCAACACGCTCGATCCCTCTAGCCGGACACACTTTCCCTGGTCATGCCCGGCCCCAAAAGATCAACACGTCGCACCCCTACCTAGGCACAACACAGAGGTCAGCACGCCGGTCTAAATCCTATGTGTGTAGGGGTCTTGGCCCAAAGCCCGTTGCACACCTGCATGTTGCATATGGGGCCAGAAGCAGACCTAGCCCCTCAATACAAGCGCAGGCTTACAGTCCAATCCGGCACGCGCCGCTCAGTCACTGACGTCAAGAAGGCTTCGGCTGATACCAAGACATCGAGTGCCCATAACTGTTCCCGCGTAGTTGGTTAGTGTGTATAGGCCAGTGGCCAGGCTCAGATCAAATATCAAGATCTCCTTAAGCGTGTTAATTGATGTAACCATGGATGCCTACCAGGGCCAGGCCCACCTCTCTCCTAGGTGGTCTCGACCTTCCATGTCGCTCCACCACAAAGGTTCACTCAGAGGGCCGTTAGGACAAACGTCCTTTCGGTCCCAATTCGTGAATCACTCGCGGGTACTCTATGAGCTGACCCGACTTTGTCACCAATTATCACATATTATGTATATAAGTACATACCCGTGATCACCTCCCGAGTGATCACGACCCGATAGTATAGCATGGCAGGCGGACAAGAATGTAGGGCCACTGATGGAATACTAGCATCCTATACTAAGCATTGAGGATTGCAGGTAAAGGTAACAACAGTAGTAGCAAAGACAGGCTATGCGTCAGGATAGGATTAACGGAAAGCAGTAACATGCTACACTACTCTAATGCAAGCAGTAGAGAGAAGAATAGGCGATATTTGGTGATCAAGGGGGGCTTGCCTGGTTGCTCTGGCAAGGAGGGGTTGTCAACAACGTAGTCGAACGGGGCACCAACAGCGGCGTTAGTCTCGTAGTCTATCAGAGAGAAGAGGGGGAAGAAACAATGAATACAATGGAAGTAGATGCATATCGATGCATGACATGACAAGTAACGATGCCAGGTGTGCCCTAACGCAATAGGAGGTGATATCGACGAAGGGGGGAAACATCCGGGAAAGTATTCCCGGTGTTTCGCGTTTTCGGACAGATGAATCAGAGGGGGAAAGTTGCGTGTTCGCTATGCTAGGGATGTGTTGCAGACGAACGGGCTACGTAACCAGATTCGTCTCGTCGTTTTGATTAACTTTCATGTACAAAGTTTTTCCATCCGAGCTACCATTTATTTTATATTAATTTTAAAAGTTTTAAATCATTTTCTAAATTGTTTTAATTCGAAAATTAAATGCTAAATTGCTATGGGTACACAAAAGTGTACCCACAGAAGGGCTTGTGTGGCTGACTAGTAGGCCCAGTTGACTTGGTCAACTGCCCAATCAGCAGAGACTGGCTAGTGGGGCCAGTCATAGTCAACAGCCCAGTCAGCATTGACCATTGACCTGGTCAACCTGACAAGTGGGTCCCATTGTCATTGGTTGTTTAGTTCATTAACAATAGTTAATTAGGTTAATTAAACACAATTAATTAATTAAATTATTTAATTGACATTTTTTTTATTTAAATTCTTTTTTAGTAAACGTTCTAGGGGCTGGGCCCCATGTGTCATTGGCCCATGGTCTTAGCGGATGCGGGCGAACGGGCGACGGGCGGGCGCTAACGGCGACCCGAGCGTCGTGTCACCACTACTTCAATGCATGAACGACAGCAGCAAGCTCGAGGTCGTGAATTGGGTAGTTTTCTCCGTGAGGGCGCAATTGATGAGAGGCATAAGCAATCACTTTGCGCTCTTGCATTAGGACACAACCTAATCCTTGACGGGGAGCGTCGCAGTAAATGACGAAGTCCTTCTTAGTATCAGGTGGAGCTAGCACTGGGGTAGAAGTCAACTTGTCCTTGAGTGCCTGGAAACTTTCCTGACATTTGTCTGTCCATTGAAACTTGACGTCCTTATGCAACAGGTTAGTCAGAGGCCTGGCGATCTTGGAGAAGTTCTCGATGAATCAACGGCAATAGCTGGCGAGTCTAAGAAAACTTCTGACTTGCTTGACATTCTTCATAGGAGTCCAATCGAGAATAGCCTAGACTCGTTCAGGGTTGACGACAATGCCATCCTAGGAGATGACATGCCCAAGATAGGTTACTTCAGGAAGCCAGAATTCACACTTGGAATACTTAGCGTAGAGTTGATGCTCTCGAAGCTTTTCCAACACAAGACGAAGATGTTCAACATGCTCTTCTTTGTTCTTGGAAAATACAAGAATATCATCCAGATAAACCACGACAAACTTGTCGAGGTAATCCATGAATATATAGTTCATCAGGCGAGAGAAGGTGGCTGGAGCATTGGTTAAGTCGAAAGACATGACGGTGTACTCGTATGATCCATATCGAGTCACGAAGGCGGTATTTGGGATATCCTCTTCACGAACACGGATCTGGTGGTAACCCAACCTCAAGTCGAGTTTAGAGAACACTGATGAACCAGCCAGTTGATTATACAGATCATTGATCCGAGGAAGGGGATATTTGTTCTGAATGGTGGCTTGGTTAATAGGATGATAATCTTGGACCAGTCGGTTTGTCCCATCCTTCTTCTTAACAAAGAGAGAAGGTGCTCCCCAAGGAGAGCAACTAGGGCGAATGAAACCTTTGCGAAGAGATTTGTCGATTTCCTCCTTAAGCTCAATGAGTTCATGCGGCGACATCTTGTAGGGTCATTTGGCTATAGGAGTGGTGCCTGGTTTCAAGTCGATGATGAATTCGACAGCTCTAGCAGGGGGAATCCCTAGAAGTTCTTCAGGAAAGACGGCTTGGAATTCACGAACGACGGGAATGTTTTCAATGCCCTCGAGTGGTACAGCGTTCAATGCATTCAAGGCATAAAGCCATGCCTCGGCATTTTGCACCCTTCTGATGAAATAGTTAGTTACCAGGCTCATCTGGTCCCACGATTTGACTGTACACTAATCATACACGCAAACGTGTACAATCAAGATCAGGGACTCACAGGAAGATAACACAACACAACTCTAAAAATAAAATAAGTCATACAAGCATCATATTACAAGCCAAGGGCCTTGAGGGCTGGAATACAAGAGCTCGATCATAGATGAGTCAGCGCAGCGGAAGCAACAATATCTGAGTATAGACATAAGTTAAACAAGTTGCCATAAGATGCCTACCACAAACTGGGATACAGATTGAAAGAGGAGCAGGCCTCCTACCTGGGATCCTCCTAAACTACTCCTGGTCGTCGTTGGCGGCCTGCACGTAGTAGTAGGCACCTCCAGTGTAGTAGGAGTCATCGTCAACAGTGGCGTTTGGCTCCTTGCCTCCAACATCTAGTTGCAACAACCATGTATAGAAAGGGGCAAAAGGGGGGAGCAAAGCAACCGTGAGTACTCATCCAAAGTACTTGCAAGCAAGGAACTACACTACATATGCATTGGTATCAAATGAAAGGGGTAGTATATATGGACAGAACTGCAGAATGCCAAAATAAGAGGGGGATAGCTAGTCCTATCGAAGACTATGCTTCTGGCAGCCTCCATCTTGAAGCAGTAGAAGAGAGTAGATGGTAAGTTAACCAAGTATCATCGCATAGCATAATCCTACCTAGCGATCCTCCCGTCATCGCCCTATGAGAGAGCGATCACCAGGTTGTATCTGGCACTTGGAAGGGTGTATTTTATTAAGTATCCGGTTCTACTCGTCATAAGGTCAAGGTACAACTCCGAGTCGTCCTTTTACTGAGGGACACGACTATTCGAGTAGATAAACTTCCCTGCAGGGGTGCACCATATTTCCCAACACGCTCGATCCCTCTGGCCGGACACACTTTCCTGTGTCATTCCCGGCCTCGAAAGATCAACACGTCGCACCCCTACCTAGGCACAACACAGAGGTCAGCATGCGGTCTTCGAGTAGATAAACTTCCCTGCAGGGGTGCACCACATTTCCCAACACGCTCGATCCCTCTGGCCGGACACACTTTCCTGTGTCATTCCCGGCCTCGAAAGATCAACACGTCGCACCCCTACCTAGGCACAACACAGAGGTCAACATGCCGGTCTGAATCCTATGTGCGTAGGCGTCTGGGCCCATCGCCCGTTGCACACCTGCATGTTGCGTACGCGGCCAGAAGCAGACCTAGCCCCCTTAATACAAGTGCAGGCTTATAGTCCAATCCGGCGCGCGCCGCTCAGTCGCTGACGTCAAGAAGGCTTCGGTTGATACCAAGACATCGAGTGCCCATAACTGTTCCCGCGTAGTTGGTTAGTGTGTATAGGCCAGTGGCCAGACTCAGATCAAATATCAAGATCTCCTTAAGCATGTTAATTGATGTAACCGCGGACGCCGACCAGGGCCAGGCCCACCTCTCTCCTAGGTGGTCTCAACCCGCCATGTCGCTCCACCACAAAGGTTCACTCAGAGGGCCGTCAGGACAAACGTCCTTTCGGTCCCAATCCGTGAATCACTTGTGGGTACTCTATGAGCCGACCCGACTTTGTCACCAATTATCACATATTATGTATATAAGTATATACCCGTGATCACCTCCCAAGTGATCACGGCCCGATAGTATAGCATGGCAGATGGACAAGAATGTAGGGCCACTGATGGAATAGTAGCATCCTATACTATGCATTGAGGATTGCAGGTAAAGGTAACAACAGTAGTAGCAAAGACAGGCTATGCATCAGGATAGGATTAACGAAAAGCAGTAACATGCTACCTGATAACCCACAAGTATAGGGGATCGCAATAGTTTTTGATACGTAAGAGTGTCGAACCCAACGAGGAGCTAAAGGCAGAACAAATATTCCCTCAAGTTCTATCGACCACCGATACAACTCTACGCACGCTTGACGTTCGCTTTACCTAGAACAAGTATGAAACTAGAAGTACTTTGTAGGTGTTGTTGGATAGGTTTGCAAGATAATAAAGAGCATGTAAATAAAAAGTAGGGGCTGTTTAGATAAAGACACAACTAAGTTAGTTTAGTAAAGAGCTTTTACGAGAAAGTTATTTGTCCCTAGGCAATCGATAACTAGACCGGTAATCATTATTGCAATTTTATGCAAACAACCTACTTACTCGGGTCTGTGCTTATGTCACTCACGCCACCCACCAGAAGCGAATCATGAACGTATTGCAACACCCTACAACGGGGATCCCTCACGCATGCGCGACATGGAGAGCACCATAGGACAGCACCAATAATAAAACATGCAACTCAAACCAATCTTGATCATCAAATAGCCCATAGGACAAAACGGATCTACTCAAACATCATACACTACAAAAAAATACACTTCCGTGATGATACGTGTTTCTCACAGTAGGTCGCGTTTTCTGTCATGCATGTACATCTATGACAAATTTATGACAGAATCAAGATAGTCATACATGTGCTGTCGTAGAAGTGTTCCATGGCATTGCCAAAATTATCATCACGGAAGTGTCCACTTCCATGACGATAAATCGCGCGTCACAGAAGTGCTTTCGTCAAGGGTGACTGACACGTGGCATCCACCGTAAGGGAACACCGTTAAGCTATCAGGTCAGATTTTGGATCCGATAACCCGTTAACAGCCACGACCAATGCCGATTTTCCACGTGTAAATTTCTCATTGGCTGACGGATCCACGCGAGCTCTGCGTTGGCACAGGTGTCACTCATCCAACGGTCGAGATGGGCCTATGATATGTTGACACGTGGACCGGCCCAAAAGTGGCCCACAATGTTTAAATGGGCCGGCCCAACCAAAGGCCCATAAGATTTAGCGGACCATAATGGGCTGGCCCAGCTAAAGGCCCACAAAATTTAGCGGACCATAATGGGCCGGCCCAGCTAAAGGCCCACAAGATTTTGCGGACCACAATGGGCCGGCCCAGCTAAAGGCCCACAAGATTCTGCAGACTATAATGGGCCAGCCTAGCTAAAGGCCCAACATTCTCTGTCAAATCGGCCCGTCAACGGCCTGTCCTAAACTTGTCATCAACGTGGCCCATGGTCACTTCTAGCTCGTTAACAGTCCTCTAAGTAATTGGGCCGAATTACGACCCGATGTATTTCCGACCTGTTAAAGGTCCGGCTTAATTTGGGCCCATTTATAGGCCATCAAAACTTTCGGCCCATAAACGACCGTGAAGGATTTGGGTCATATTCGGCCATGTCTGACATTCGGCCTGTTAGAGGCCCACTATAGCTTTGGGCCACTTCCGGCCTGTTGTCATTTTCGGCATGTTAACACCGGACGTAAACCATGGGCCATATGTGGCCCAACGTCATATCGGGCCCATTAACGGCCCATATAAAAATGAAGATAATCTAGCCCGACCAAAGTTCCGGCCTGTTAAAGGCCCGTGTATTAGGTCGGCGCATTTACAGCCCGTCCGAATTTTGGCCTGTCAAAGATCCGCATCGTCAATGGGCCACCATTTCGGCCTGCTAAGTCCAGTGGGTTATTTGGCACAATCAGGGCCCAATCTCACTTTCGGTCTATTAAAGGCCCATGTTTTTTATGGGCTCGAGATATTTACACCTGTAAACGGCCTATTTTTACCGAGGGCCCAAATTATGTTTAGGCCTGTTAAAGGCCCACTATGGGCACAGGCCTACCAAAAAAATATGAAAGCTTATGCTGATTTAGGCCCAGATATGTTTAGTGGGCTACATGCCAATTTCGGCCCGTAATCGTTTTTATCCCAATTGGAATGGGCCTGAAGAATGTTGGCATGTTGGGCTCCTACGAATCTTTTGGCCGAATACATTACTAAGATAAACCTACACTAAACAAAAATAGCGTCGTAATTACTGCAGTCTGAGGCAGCATCATAAATGTTGTATCACAACAAAATAAATTCCAACCATACAACAAAAGGCCTGTTGGCATAAATTTTACAGTCCTTCCAGATAAAAGCACCATCAGATGTATAGAAGCACAAATCATTTGACTTGAGTGCTAATGTTTCAGGCTGTAGAATCTGATGGAGCAGCGCGATCACCACCTTTTTTCCGCCATTGCTCTTGAACAACGAAGCGAATGTTTGATAGTCTGGTTTCAAAACCATTCATATCTTGACAACATTTCTCAACCACTATTCTTGTTTCCGAAACAACGTCCATTAGGGATTGGACTTGTGTCTGGAGCACAGATATATCACTCTGTCTAGCAGGAAGATTTTGTTCAGTAGGCAATTTGGACGAGGTTACCTTGACAACCAACCCAGAATTACGCAGGAAGGTGCCTTTTGCACTGTTAGTGGAGAGATACTGACGCAATGCAGCAAGAGGTGACATTGTGCCTGTAGTAGCCTCGTCCCCTTCAAGTGGTTGTGGCTGTTCAATCATTTGTTCCATAGCTTCCTGAAAGTTTTAACTTGTAGATTAGTGTACCAGATAAGTTACTAATGAGACAGAAACAAACAAAGTAGGTTAAACGTTTATACATAACTTATTTTGGTGAACTACTGTAATACATTAGCGTATCGACTGCCCTTGGGAGGTTCGGGCTGATCTCTGCCCCGCTTGGTGTCTGGTTCTACCGCGAGCACGGCAGCCCCCTTGCGCTTCACATCCTTGGCCTTGGGCTTCTTCTCTTCTGGGTCTGCGGCAGGCAGCTCGAGGAGGGAGAGACGCCCTTCCTCAGCCCTGACGCACTTGGTTGCCAAGTTGAACAACTCCAAGGAAGTGCACAGGTCTTCATGCATCGCCAACTCCTCCTTCATCTTGACATCGCGCACGCCGTCAGAGAAGGTTGAGATGATGGCCTCCTCGGTCACCTTGGGAATCTTGAGGCGTGCGTTGTTGAAGCGCTGGATGTACTTCTGCAGGGTCTCTCCGGGTTGTTGCTTGACGCGGCGCATGTCGCTCACGGCGGGTGGCCGGTCGCGAGTACCTTGGAAGTTGGTGATGAAGCGGGTGCGCATCTCGTCCCAGGAGGAGATCGTGCCTGGAGCCAGGTTCAGGAGCCAGATGCGGGCCCCGTCCTTGAGCGCCATGGGAAACCAGTTCGCCATGACCTTCTCGTCTCCGTTGGCAGCTTCGATGCCCTTCTCATAGAGCTGGAGGAACTCTGCAGGGTCGGCCGTGCCGTCGTACCGAGGAGGCAGGTCTGGCTTGAACTTGTCGGGCCACGCGACGCCGCGTAGCTCGGTGGTGAAGGCGCGGCAGCCTGCTGTGGCCACGGGAGGCCTTGGGTGACGGAGAGCTTGGTCTTGCATGTCCCCACGAGCTGCAGCTGGGAGCAGCGTGGGGTCTTGACGCGCGGGAGCAGGAGCATGGTCACGACGTGCTGGAGCAGGGAGCGCCCGGGCAGCTTCTTGCGGGCGAGGGACTTCTTGGCAGCTCTGCTCTTGCCGCGCTGGCACCTGACGGAGCGGGTTACGCCCAGGGGCCACGCGCCTTGGAGCCATGGCGCCTTCTTGAGGAGGAGGCAGCCGGGGCGCCGCCGGAGCTTCGTCGCCCGCGTGGGGCGGGGTGCGGTGCAGCGGAACGGACGGCGCAGGAGAGCCCCCTGCGGCACGGACGAGCTCGGCGACGCAGTCGAGCCATTCTTCGTAGACGTCGTCGACGGGACGGTAGCGCAGGAGCTCGTTTGCCGCGATGAGCGCAGCTCGAGCCTCCATGGGCGCATGAAGCGCGCGGGACGAAGAACCAGCTGGGGTGAGCGAGGGAGTAGCGGTGTGGCCGTCTTGCCGCACGGACGTATGCTGAGACGACGGTTGCCGCTCATCCCCCGCCGGGCCGGTGGCGGCGTTGACGGCAGGTGACGGGGAACGGCGAGGATGCCCGCCAACAGGAGCCGTCTGGGCGACACGGGAAGCGAGAGCGGCCCGGCACTCGGCGCGGGCCCGACGAGCGTCAGACATGGACGCGATGGTCGGAGGAGAACGGGGTGGTGGAAGACGAATTGCGGCGCACCCCTACCTGGCGCGCCAAATGTCGGATTTCGGGTTCCGGCAGACCCTTGAGGTTCGAACACTGGGGTGCGCGCGGAGATTTCGCCTTCTACCTACCTGCACCCCTCCGCCTCGCTAAGATCTAAGCTATGGAAAGAACAGCACAAGAGACACAAGGTTTATACTGGTTCGGGCCACCATTGTGGTGTAATACCCTACTCCAGTGTGTGGTGTGGTGGATTGCCTCTTAGGCTAATGATGATGAGCAATACAAGGAAGAACAGCCTCGTGAGGGTCTGTTCTTGGCTGGGGCAACGAACTGCTAGGAGGAGTTCAGTCACCCTTCTCTCTCTCTCTCTCTCTCTCTCTTTTCTCGATTGCGATCCGATCTCGGTCCCCCTCTTCTGTGGGTGGCTAGTCCTATTTATAGGCAAAGGCCCTGGGCCTCTTCCCAAATATTGAGCGGGAAGGGCGCCAACAATTGACCATTTTGAAGGGGAACATCTGGTACACTTATCCTGACTAAAGTTGGTCCTCGCCTGCCAAAGGCTCTAGTGGTGACGCTGGATTGGGCTCCACAATGACTTCTTCCCTGCCGTTGGACTGGTCTTGGTGTCGTTGCACCGAAACAGGTGCCTTTGCTTGATGCTCCCGCCTGCGCTTGCTCCCTTTGCACCAAAGAGGAAAGGAGGACACTACGCGGGCTGGCGCCCGCCTGGCGCCCTTGGTCGTCATGGCTTGCGTCACGGGCACCTCGTGAGGTACCCCGCCTTGATCTCTCCGCCTCCTCGCGAGCCAGCCTGATGAGGCCGTGCCTGAGGAAGCTCCGTGTCGTCCGCCCCGCGAGGCTTGGCCCCTCGCGAGGGTCTTGGGTCTATGTTGATGAAGACGGGCCGTGCTGGGCCCCCCTTTGAGCCACGCCGCAGGCCACAGGCAGGCAAGTCTGGGGACCCCCGTTCCCAGAACACCGACACGGTGGACGACGGCGAGGCCTAGGAAGGGGACGACAGGGAGCCGGGGAAGATGCGGCAGTGGAAGCCCTCGCGGAGAGGAGTACGAGGGTTCACTGGTTCGGCTGCGGTGTGAGGCTGCCGTCGCCGCAGGGCCTGGCCAGCGGTGGGAATAGTAGGGGCGGTGAGGCCTCCGCGGCAGCACAACCGGCCACGGGAGGCATGAGCATGCGACACGACCGACGCTGCTTTTGGGCGGCTGGATCAAGAAGACCAGAGGTTGAAGAAGCACTACGGCCGTTGGATGGACATCGTACGGTCACTGGAGCTAGAATCGTTCATATTGACTAAAGTTGACAAAGGCCCCCGTCCCAGTCAACTTAGCAGGCCCACAAGTCAGCCTCCCACCATGGTGGGTCCCAGCTAGCAGGGGGAGTATTCATTTTTGTGTGCGTAATAAGGAGGCACTTCCGGTGGGTCCGAGCTGACAGCGGGGGGAACGTTTTGTTCGCAAAATACGCTGGCCCGTCCGGTGGGTCCGAGCAGTCAGGGGGGAAACGTTTTTTTTGTGAAATAAGGTGGCCCGTCCGGTGGGTCCCTGCTGTAAGGTGGATGAATAATTATTTTGTGCGTAATAAGGAGGCACTTCCCTACGGCCGCCTGGACCTAGCTGTCAGCCTCTCCACGTATAGTACTCTTCCGATGGAAGTCGGTCGTTGACCACGTTGACCACGCCGCGCCGAGAGCACCAGGGCGGTGGTCTGGACGACGGCGAGGCCTAGGAAGGGGACGACGCGGAGCCGGGGAAGACGCAGCAGTGGAAGCCCGCGTGGAGAGGAGTACGAGGGTTCACTGGTTCGGCTGCGGTGTGAGGCTGCCGTCGCTGCAGAATAACAAGGGGTGTGGGTGAGTGGAGGGATGGCCTGGCCAGCGGTGGGAGTAGTATGGGGGCGGTGAGGCCTCCGCGGCAGCACAGCCGGCCACGGGAGGCAGGAGCAGGCGGCACGACCGGCGCTGCTTTGGGCGGCTGGACCAAGAAGACCAGAGGTTGAAGAAGCACTACGGCCGTTGGATGGACATCGTACGGTCACTGAAGCTAGAAACGTTTATTATTCACTAAGTTGACAAAGCCCTTGGTACGCTCCAACTTAGTAGGCCCACAGGTCAGCCTCCGAAACGGTGCGCCCGAGATGTCAGGGGGAGGAATCATTTTTTGGGCGGGCGAAGCTAAGAATATCCGAGATTGAAGAAGAAGCACGACATTCGTTGGATAGACATCCAACTGCCACTGCTGCTAGAACCGTGTGTTGACTATAATAAGTTGGCAAAGCCTTGCATACGCATCAACTTATTTTTTTAGGGGACACGTCACTTAGTAGGCCCACAAGTGTGTGGCAGAGAACTTATAGCCCATTTTGGAATTCTAATGGAATTTACAACAACCCATTTACAGTTTGTTAAAAGTACATCCCATTTTCTAGCTTGGACAATGATTAATAATTTCAACCAACCATTGAAGACAGAATTCAATAAAAGTTCCCACATTTTGATGGGCTCCGAAATATTTTTATCCCGAAATTTCTAGTCAGATTAAATATAAATTTGTATTACGTAAAAATCCAACGAAACATTGCGCGTGCAACAATGAAAATTTAAGATTTTCAAAATCCATAAATAATATTTTATAAACTAATTTCGTGTTTGGTGCATTTTTTATAGTTACTGCCCAATTTTTATAATTACATCCCATTTATTATTTTTAAAGCCCATTTTCCTGTTAAGCCTAATGCATCCCTCCTAGGAAAGATTTGCAGCCCAGCGGGGCGGAGAATAACAAGTTGACCTTGCCTGGGTATTCCTCAAAAAGATGTATAGCAGGGCTAGCCATTTTCATCTTGAAAAAATTAGTATCTGGGCTGGATATCTGGCCTGGGCTAGATGGGCTACAGCCCACCCAGTTAATACCCTGCTCTCCTCTGAACAACAACGAAATCACGCCAAGAAAAACTCTGTAGTGCTCACGCCTCAAAAACACAAATACTGCTCGAGCTGCTTGGTCCCAGCTGTCGGCCGCACCTTGTGCAATTCTCTCGTTTATATTGACTACATAGGTTGACAATGGTGTGGGGCCGTGATGTCACGAAACCAGGAGAAAGCAAAAAAAAATATAGTCATACATAATAAGGAGGCCCTTGCGTACATAAGGCTATGGCCCTAGTGGGTCCCTAGTGTCATCCAGTCAAAATAAAGTCATCTCCTGAATCCTCATGTTCGTTGATGATGTTAACAATGCTCGGTGCCACGGCAAGCGCAACAACTCGAAGGACAACGGAGAGGGCCTCGCGGGCTCTACGGATGGTCTGATAAAGCGCCCGCTACTCATTTAGGAAGCCAGGATCATCGGACACCTATGAGCACCTTCGAGAAACTGAGACGGCATGAAACAGTAAGGCCGCGCTTGGGAGCTCTGGTTTATTTCAAACCTGTATTAACATACAAGTGTAATTTACTCGTCATCAAAAACAACACGTAAAATATAGGCATAATGAAACCGAGGGCCCGAGGTCTGTAAGTAAAACCGGCAGGTTACGCGTGTAATTTGAGAGACCAGTGTATATTTTACGAGCACTGCTATATGGATGACATTACCAGACGATACATGCACGACGTGCGTATCATGCCATCCATGGGCAAGGCTGAAACAACAGCTAACGGCTGGATTAGCAATCGTCCGAGTGTCGTTCAGCGTTTTTATCGTGTGTCAAGTACTTCCGATATTTTACTAGTCGAAATCGACCAACCAAGCGCCTTCGCCCGAGACCATCTGCTTTAATTTACAAGCGTCAGTTTTACAAGCGGTTTTGGTTGGAAAACGATGATCCAATCACGGCCTAATATCATGAGTTGGTCGGAAGATCATATGGTTTCACGTCTAACCTACCCGACTTGTCGTATAGGCTATGAATGAAACATCAGACGATGAACTTCTTAAGCACGGAAACAATAGAAGAGGATGATCTTCTTAACAAGCAAATCACTGGCATTAGATCGACATGCAAAACAATACGAAGCATTATTCTTAGGAGGCACCGTAAATAGCTCGTGATGCCGCATGCCACAACATTCCAAACTCAACTTTGCAGTCAAACACAAGGCCTGGCATTACATAGACAATATTCAGAACAAACTCTTAACACAGGAATATCTCAGCAGCGTAACTATTTACTTCTAAACTGAACACAGGAAAAGGAAAAAACACTCGACGCTGCTCACAGCAAGGGCGTCCCACTCAAAAATATCAAATGCATGTCTTCTGGCTAACATTAATGAGCAAATTTTGACAAGGTTTTCCAATTCCAATATATTAAACTAACGTCTTCTTGCTAACATCAATGATTAAACTTTGACAAGCTTTTCCCATTCAAAATATGTAATGCTTATGATCGTGGAGTCCTGTCGTAGCTTTTATACTTGTTTGGGCACTTTTTGCCCAGGGCACTCCACGTATTGTTAAATTGCCAATGGTCTCTGCAGACTAGTCATGTCACCGGTGTCTAATAATACTCTGTAAAGCTTCTCAGTCATTCCTTCTATAATGTAGCGCAAAAAGTGACTGCTTCTTTCTGCAGAGTGGAACGACCAACTAGACCCAGTAATGCAGCAGTTTGCCTTACACATTGGCTCCTTTTGTGCAGTTCAACTAAAATCGAAGTCGGAATAGAACCGAGCTTTAATTTTGATATCCCTGTAAGCAACAATAGGTATAAGGGAAACAATTACTGAGAAATAACGGTTGATGACTTGTACTCCCAGAAGAAAAGCATCTACTGATCTACTTTATCTTAATGGGAAACAAAGCAGGAGAGTAGCAATTCTCCATCAGTGTGATTCATTCATATTGATTGAGACATTATCTTAACAATGCCTTGTTTCAACATGTATAAAGAACGACAAAGCTTATAAAGGGGGTGATGCTGAATTTGTTGTAACAAAGCAACAAGCATCATGTCTGGGTTGGTCCCATTTTTGTTCACTAATTAATGGGAAAAGACAGCAATACAATAGCTTCAATTCATCATTTATTTAAAATAGTACCAATACAAGTAGCACAACATCTCAAAACACACTACACAATCATGTGGATGAAGGCAACTACCAACCAGTCATGACGCACACAAGATCACGTACGAATCTGCCAACACGAATAGGAAATCCAATCTCGTTTTATGCAGTTGCACTGAAATCAAGCAAAGTGTTTCGCGTAGCGAAGCAAAATGTCACAATAGCAACAAGTTGAATAGATATCCCTGTATAAACAGAGGCAAAAAAGGAATCAATTACTGGCTAATAAAGGAGGGTGAAACACGCGGCCACAAAAGTGGTAATCCCGCCAATCCCTAACAAGTGTTGCAGTTTTGAAATAAGATTCAGTAGTTAATTCTGAGAGTGGCATCAATTACTGGCTTATAAAGGGGTTATGCTGAATTTGTTGTAACAAAGCAACAAGCATCATGTCTGGGTTGGTCCCATTTTTGTTCACTACTTAATGGGAAAAGACAGCAATACAATAGCTTCAATTCATCATTTATTTAAAACAGTACCAATACAAGTAGCACAACATCTCAAAGCACACTGCACAATCATCTGGATGAAGGCCTGTACTGACCTTTCATGAGACGACCAACATAAAATACAAATCTACCAACACGAATAGGAAACCCAATCAAGTTTTGTGCAGTTGCACTAAAATCAAGCAAAGTTGCCGGTGTGACATTTAAGTTTTCTATAGCAACAAGTTGAATAGATATCCCTGTTTTAAGAGGCAAAAAAATAAAACAATTACTGGCCAATAAAGGAGGATGAAACATGCGGCCACAAAAAGAAGCATCTACCTTATCTTGATGGAAAACAAAGTATTGGACAGTAGCATTTCTAAAACGGTTGCATTGATTCATATTAACAGAGAAATTCTTTTAAAACAGATCGGTAGTTAATTCTGAGATTAACAACAACAAAATAGCTGCATGGGACATGCGAGCACCATGTGCGTCCACACGTATAAATGGGTGATGCAGAGTATGTAGCCTACCCGACCCCCCAGTTTCTTTCCCTTTTCAACAAAGAGATCGGTTCCTTACAGATGTGTGTACTGGGTTACCCCCTTTTTCCCTTTTCGACCTACAAAGCGGCTGGATAGCCAGTCTATACTACTTTCCGCCCCTCCATTCCTCATTGAACCACGTCCTAGATTCTTGCTCCAGCCCACCGCACCCTTCATTCCTCTTTGAACCAAGACCTAGATTCGACTACAGATCGAAAAAGATCCACATGCAGCTAGAGCAACGACGGTTTCAAAGAAACTTATACCTTAGGGTCGTCGGATGTGGCAAGGCATGCGGCAGGAGGCCAGATCTGCCCACACTAAGTACGGCAGCGAGGAAGAAGGGGTCGGTGGCCCTCCCGCACAGGCGCTGGGTGAAAGAGAATAGTGCAGCCGACAATGGATTGCCTCCCTTGCCGAAGGCGATAGAGTGAACGCTGCACCTCCTCCCCTTTCCGGTGCGACGGGATACGGACGCCTCCTTCACCAGCTGTGAGGGGGGAGAGAGAGACAAGAGGCCAACGCAGTCTTGTTTAGATCTGGTGAAGAGAGGGTGAGAGACTTTGAATATAACAAACCCTAGCAAATGTATCTAGACTCATTTTAGTGCTAGATACCTCTGTATCTAGACAAATCTAAGACAAGTAATTCGGAACGGAGGGAGTAACATATATGTAGTGTGGCGAGCGTGTGGAGAGTGCAAACCCTAGCGAACAAGCGCTGAGGCTCCCGCTTATATATATACTACTGTAGTACGGACTGAGCTCCGGTGCCATCACTGCACCTGCTTTTGGCTGTATGACAGGTGAGCCAGGCACATTTTGGGCCCACCTGTCGTAAAACCCTAGCGAAAATTGCACCAACGTGAAAGACGACTGCATCTCCAACGCAACCAAGGTGAACTAACGAAGGATATCATCTTTGTGCGTAACAAGCAAAGAGCACTGATGGAAGACAGCTTGTTTTTCGTCGAAAATTGATCAGCTTCACCAGCCGACGCAACCATGAGGCGCAACCATGAGCATCGATAGGTCATCGTGGTGATGCATCATCCATTTGGCATCAAGTTTGGGTGAGGCACCTAAGAAGTTCAACAAATCCTCACCGTGGTCTGTTTCTTCTCAGTAATCAAGCTCGAGGAAGGAAGAACCACATGGCAGAGGGCAGTGAGGCGGAACAACAATGGCCATCCAATTTTGTGCAGTTCCACTAAAATTGAGGAAGACATGCCCGGGTATGGAGACACGCATCGCTGTTTCCAAAAATATAAAAAAGGGTTAGCAACGACATCTCAATTGCCAATAAGAATTAATGAAAAGTACACCAACAAACAGAAGCATCATAATTATCTTGATGGGAACTAAACCAGGATACCCGAGAAAAAAAGCATTTCTTCATTTAACCAGTGATAGTACTACCACCATAGGGACAATGACCGCACAACCACAATGTACTTTTTGTCGAAACAACATGTATACCTCCACCGAGGCATAAATCAGGACAACTTTTTGAGTGGCATTTCCTCTATAATAGTACTAGTAGGTGATGACCAGCCGACGAACCCTAGATACTATGCATGGGGAGCTGGGGAGTAGTCGCATAGAAGAAAACCCGCACGCAGCGACCTGGGGAGCTGGACCAGTATAAGAAGTTATACCTCAGGTGGGCGAGATGTCGTTTAGGCGGGCGGGCGGGATCTGCCCACACAACGGCAGCGAACAAGGGCGCGGAGGATCTTCGTCCGCGCCAGCGCCGGCTCCGAGAGGATGGTGCGCATCGGCTTCCTCTGTCGCCGACGGCGACAATGTCAACGTTGCACCTCCTCACCTCCCGCAGCGGACGGGATTCGGCCGGATCTATGACCACTGGTGAGGAGAGAGATAGAGTGGACACTGTCATCTTGTTTTGATATGGAGAGGGTGAGAGAGCGAGACGCGAGAAACTCTATCAAACAAGAGGCCATAATGGAGTAAAAAAAATCTCTCCATAGCAGTGGTTTTAAATAGAATACACGCGTTCCCGGAAAAAAGAAACGAAAACTGGCGGACAATTTTTTAAGGGTCTGTCTAGGACACATCTAGATGTGACATAGTTATGTCACATATAAGTTGATGTCCACTCTGTTTGTGGTCTTTTCCTAGTTTTTTTGTTTCTTGTTGCTACATTATATACTTATGGGAGCTTAGATGTGATATCCTTAAATAACATCTAGATCTGAATTAGACAAACTGATTTTCTAACGTACCAAGAAAGAAAACTCGATCAAAAACATGCCCCCGCTTCCAGGTCGCGAGAGTCGTCGCGCACGCACACATAGACATAGACATGCATATCCGTGTTTATGTAAAATTCCATTTCCATCTCCAATTATATTTTTCCAACTGGCACATTATTTACGTTGTTAATTATATACGCAGCAATATTAACGTACACCATCTCTTGTTTGCGCACGTCCGGACCGCTGCCACGGCCGGTCCTGACTAACCCGAACCCTCTTCATCACCCGCGCGTGCTTCCCGCCCGAAACGGTCAGTGCCGCATTCATGCCCGGCCAGACCGGACGCGTCCTCTCACTGGTGCCGGCATTGATTGCGGTGCGCCGGCTAAGAGAGCGTCGCCCGCGCCGCTTCCGGGTGCACGCGGCTGCTCCGCGTACAAAGGTCGCAATAGCCGGCTACAACATGTGCGATCTCTTCGAGTAGTAAGTTCTTGGGAGTCCGTGCTATAGCTAGCGGTCCTCCCCCAACTCGTCAATCTCTTCCAGTAGTGCTAGTACTCCATGGCGCGATCCATCAACAAGTAGGCGGGAAAGTTATGGTATACTACTCGGTTTGCGGTGAGGGGCATGCCGAGCGACCGTGTGGGGTCGAGCCATGGAGGAGGGTGAGACACGAACACGACAGACATGATTTAAACGTTGGTTTTGCTCGATGGCGCGATCCAACGAAACGAAACATTGGTTTCTCTCCGTTTCCATTTTTTCTCCGGAAAAACAGAAACTTTTCCACTCCATTTTCATTCCTATTCCAAGGTTGCCCCGTTAAAACATTCCATCAAATACAAAGGAAAACTAACACGCATGCTGATGCATCTTAATGATTCACAGATCATAGCCAATATTTACTTCTTAACTAAAGAAAAAAGTTGTGAGAGCGTGTACGATAGAAAAACTACTGATGGGGTCACTACAACTTAAACCCTAAACCCTAAACATGATTTAATTTCCTGGCCAGGTAGAACCTATCGAAGGAATGTGCTAGAGGGAGATTCTTTAGTGAGAATGTCAGCAACAATAGAAGCAGCACTCTTTGGTTCTCCACCTTCTGGTACCTCTTGTTCCATAGCACTTTCCATGTCGAGAAGGAAAGACGGCTGGCACCTTCGGATCATACGATGCTTTTGTGCAGTTCCACTAAAATCGACCTGAGCATATTTGATGGCAAAGATATTGAAGAAGTGTGATTAGAATAATAGTACTGGCACTAGTTCATGAGACATAAACTCATCACAAATAGAAGCCGGTAGAAATAGAGAAAGATCGACATGGAGATGGAGCTACGGCAGTGGAGCAAGCCGGCTCCAAAAGGAAGATGGACTACCTGGGACGTCGGGCTGTAGCTAGAAGGGCGGTTGGGACGCGGCATCGGCCCATACCGCGGTGACCCCCGATTGGGACGCACCGACTGTGGGTTTTCTCCCTCGCCGATGTCGACCGCCTCTACGCAGAACATTGTTCCCTTCCCCCACCTGCGGGATCAGGCCTGTCGTTCTATGCTTGTGAAGAGAGCAACCTAAGCAAGCAGGCTTGTAGCTTAGGCTCCTGCTAGTGTATATATAGTGGTTTTCTTTTTCCCTCCATATCAACCATTTTATATTGCGTACGTGTCATTCAAGAGTGAAATGATGGTTGCTTTTTCCGACTAACTGTGTGATTTGACTGCTCCTTAGTACCATGAAGACATTGGGTCGGGTTTGGATCGGGTTGAATAATATCAAATCCATATCCATATCCATGAAGACAGTCTTTGCTCGCCCATGAAAAAATCCATGGGTGAAAAATTGCGTCCATGTCCAAATCCGATGGATATCCATATCCACTGGATATCCATTGGGTCCTCTCGAGACATGTAAATAAAACTTAACACAATATTAACATAAACTTTTCCATTCTTCACCTCGTGGCAGGCTAGGCTTCACTTATGGTAAATCAACATCCAGTAACAACCTAAGATCATTTAGTATTTTTCTAACAGATGAGAATGACGAGTCATTTAAGGAGATAAAAATATGGGAAGGGGTGTTGGAGTATGTTACAGAGGGGATTGATTGTCAACTTATAGAAGTTACGATGGGGATTTTGTGATTTCTTATGCATGGTTTAGATAAAAAAGGTGTAAAATTGTCGTGGGACATGTGAACGTGGGGCAGGGATGGAAGATTTTTTCCCATTAAGTCATATTATCGGGTCGGGTTTGGGTATATCCATGGATACAAGATTATATCCATGTCCTACCCACGAACAATCGGCTCGGGTTTGGGCGCCGCCCATGGACACAAAAGCATATCCAAACCCTATCCATTCGGGTCGGATATCCATGGATATCCATGTCCATGGATAAAATTACCATCCTTAGCCCCTACACGTACTCCCCCTACGTGTATGCAATAGTCACACATACACATGGACACAAAAACACGCGCGACACCCTAATGCATGCATGTCTGAGCACACGACGGAACACACACGGTCACGCTCAAGTGTTCAATCTACACGTGCATGCACACACATACTCAGTCAGGGTGAGCTAGTGACCGTATGAACACCGGAAAATATATATATTGAGCGCAATGAGCATATTATGAAGTGCACTGACCGTATTTTTACAAATATACAGTGACAGACAGTGTATTTATCTCGTTTGAAATTAAGCCATATTAACTGGAGAGGAGGCGGCATGGACTAGCATTACTTTGCTGTGTCCCGTCAACTTGCCGAACAAGGAGAAGGTTGCAGGGCGGGAGAAGCTTGCGCGCGGTGGCTCACAGGACAAGGAGAAACTTTTGACTAATGCAAGCTCTCCCTCGCTCAGGCGGTGGACGTGCAACAGTTAATTCGGTGTCAGATTGCCAGAAGCATACACTATACTACTAGTGCTATTATTGTTCGACTTCCCGAACAGCCAAGCGCAAAGTTTACTAGTACTACTTCTATAGTCCATAAAGGTACGTACTATACTAGTACTAGGAACCGGATGGAGGAGCGTCTGCACTCTTATTATAATTTTAAAATGTGATAAAGCAATCTTCAACACATTTGTTTCTCTTTGAGGGTTCTCGCATGTGATAATGGAAGTTGATTGCATGGAACACTCGCCACAATTCTCGCTTAATTCTGGCTCATATCCTGTTACAAATAGTAGTGCTCAGTAATATTTCCTCTTTTTTTGTTATTCAGCATGTAAACAGGTCAGCAAACCTTGCGGCGCATCTTCTTGCGGACCGTGCTTGCTGCACTTTGAATGTGGCCGAGAGCTGGCTTGATGAAACACCTCGCTTCCTACTTCTTTTTTTGCGGGGTACCTCGCTTCCTAGTGACCAGTGTCTTGGCTGATCGTCCTAAGAATGCTTATATATGAATAAAGCTTTCTCATTTACCCGCAAAAAAGATTAAGCCATATTAACCGGAAAGGAGGGAGTATGGACTAGCACGACTTTTTGGTGTGTCCCGTCAACTCGCAGAACGAGGAGAAGCTTGCAGGACAAGGTGAAGCTCGCTTACGCCTTTTGACTAATGCAACCTACCCTCGGTGGACATGCATCAGTCCATTCGATGTCATATTGTCAGAGGCATACACTGTAGTACCCAACATGCGAAGTACCATCATTGTTCGACTTCACGAAAGGGCGAAGAGCCAAGCGCAGTAGTACGCGTACTTGGTTTTGCACCTTCATACTACTCCACCCTCCGTCACAGTTTACAGGGCGCGCTTCATTATGATGCATTTCTCTCAATGCATTTCCACCACCAGAGAGACTTTAGACGCGTTTGGTATAATGCTCAATTAATTAGGGCGTGGTAACCGCAATCAAGTCCACAATTTTCTCTCCATGTATTGTACTACTACGGAGTGCATGCATGTGTGTACCCGGGGTGGAAGCACTGCATGCATGTGTGTACACATTATTCCCTCTAGTAATAGATGTCGTTCTATAACTACCAATGCTATTTTTCAGGCCGATCGCTAGTCGCTTTGGTCCCACAGATTTGTTTTCTTTTTTCTGAAGTGCGCTGTATAAACAGTGACATATGGAGTAGTATGAGCGGATTCAAAGGAGTGTATTGATGGTTGCTTCTTCAGAGCAACTTACTGTGGGAAAGGTGGGGCTTATGATTTGACTGCTCATTACTCACTATTAATGCGGCGCAACGACCGTGCTGAGTCTCCCATGCGGTTGTGCACTACCCCCTCGGTTCTTAAATATACTCCGGAGTATTTGTCTTTCTAGAGATTTCAACGAGTGACTACTCTCTCTCTCTCTCAAATATTTGTCTTTTTAGAGATTTCAAATGGACTGGCACATACGGATGTATATACACATATTTTAGAGTGTAGATTCGCTCATTTTGCTCTGTATGTAGTCACTTGTTGAAATCTCTGTTAAGACGAATAGAATATTTAGGAACGGAGGGAGTACACATACGAAGCAAAATGAGTGAATCTACACTGCAAAATATGCCCGTTTGAAATTTGTAAAAAGACAAATATTTACGGACGAAGGAGTATAATTTTGTGCATGGCACATGGACTCGGATGATGAAGAGGCTTCTGGCAATGCTATCCAGCTTCCATCATTTGTTTACATAATTGACGTACTATACAAATAATTTTCCAGCAACATGAAATTGTACAATGGTGTGAGCTTTCAGCTTTTGTTTCGCGTGTCTTGCCATCGATGCTCTTTCAGAAACAATAAAAAACTAACTGAAGATCAGAGCTAATAATTACATCACAACTGAAGATAAAGTTGTGAGAAGGTGTTAAATTAAAATTGATCCATGCTTTCATTGGCAACAACGTCCCCCCAGCTCTGTCTAAATCAACAAGGCATGTTGGGAAAAAAGTAGCTGTCTGGAGCATGCAACATTCCGATCATTTTGTGCAGTTCCACTAAAATAGAGCTGAGCGTCCCTGTTCCAAAGATATCAAGTGTGATTACGATAATAGAGGACTGCCGATGAAACAATAAACA
This sequence comes from Triticum urartu, assembly GCF_003073215.2. Classification (NCBI taxonomy): domain Eukaryota; kingdom Viridiplantae; phylum Streptophyta; class Magnoliopsida; order Poales; family Poaceae; genus Triticum; species Triticum urartu. Next base: position 137,372,388 of record NC_053025.1, on the reverse strand, counting down.
CACAAATAGAAGCCGGTCACCTTTGCAGTCTCTCTTAAGACTACCTAGTTGGAGAAGATTAGGCTCGGAGTTGGATGAGGAGGATAGAGCAAAACCAATCTCCCTTTGTGGAGTCGCACTGAAATGTAGAGACGTTGCCCGTGTGACATTTTAGTACAACTGCACAAAACATTCTTAAGAAAAAAGTGATTTGTGCAGTTCACCAAAAGGTCACAATAGCAACGACGTGAAATGGATAGCCCTGTTTGCAAAAAAGAGGTAGAAAGGAAACAATTACTGGCCAATAACAGTTGATGACACATGCGATGACAAAAAAGAAGCATATTCCTTGTCCTAAGGGAAGATAACAACACGGTTGTGTTTGTCTAAAACGGTGTGGGGACGAGAATGCAATATGGAAAGTACGCCGGACGAGCGACGTTTTGGGAAAAGAACTATGGAAGATCCACATGCAGCAACGTGGGAAAACGAGCAGTGGAGCAAGGCCAGAGGGGATACCTGGAGGTCGTCGGGATGTAACTAGGTGAGCGGCGGCGTGCGGAATTTACAAGCAGGTGGCGTAGGCCCTGCTGCGCCGGAGCTTGGTCAGAGAGAACGGCCTGTACCGCAGATCGGGACGTGCTGCCTCGGCGCCGTTGAACGGAGAAACGATGCACTTCCTCCCTTTCCCCCGGCGGACGGGATGCGGCCGGATCAGTGACCAACTGTGTGTGAGAGAGAGGCCACCGCACTCCCTTTCCCCCGGCGGACGGGATGCAGCCGGATCAGTGACCAACGGTGAGAGAGGGAGAGGCCACCACACTCCCTTTCCCCCGACGAGCGGGATGCGGCCGGATCAGTGACCAACGGTGAGAGAGAGAGAGAGGCCACCGCACCCCCTTTCCCCCGGCGGACGGGATGCGGCCAGATTAGTGACCAACGGTGAGAGAGAGAGAGAGGCCACCGGAGCCTTGTGTGAGATACTCTGAAGTGCGGACTACCTTTTCCTCCATAAAAATCATTTTATATTCTGTGTACGTGCCATTGAGCGCTATAACTTTATTTAAAAATAACGCGGCAACGCATCAAGTCGAACTTTGTTTCGTGCACGCGTGGTACACGACCTCCCTAGGTAAACAACCTCTACATGCGTTCAAATTAGCACGTGGGCTGCCATTTCGTAAAGAAATGAGCTCCACCGTGTACCCGCGTGGGTGTGGCTGGGCCCGAAGCGTGAGTACGTGCACGGTGCACCTATTCTCTTCTTGTATACGTACACCACCTGCGTGGGGTTGTGTGAGAGAGATACAAACCTAGAGAGATATAGTGTGATGGTTCTTGAGAGTTTTTTTTGTGGGGGGGGGTCAATCAAAAAATTTAACATATGCAATGTGTGTGAAATAGAGTCCTGGATATAACATATATATAGAGGGGGCGATCCACGAGAAGAGAGTGGAGGTATCATCGGCTTGAGGTGTCCATAGAATCAAAGAGAGGGATGATGTGTGTGTGTGTGCGCGCGCGCGATCGATAAAGAGTTCCATCAAATTTGTGTGTGCCCACGTCAAAGATATAGAGGGGTTGGCCTACTGGAACGTGAGATGGGACATGTGCAGTTTGTCTCTGTGGCATGGATACCTACCTGCAGCGCTCGACTATCGGTGTGTGGTGGGGGAAGAGGGAGGCCCAATTAACTATAGATGTACAATGGCTGGTATATGTGTGGAGGAGGAGAGAGGCCTACCTCATGTACTAAGGAGATCGATCTGCCTCATGTATTAAGGGAGATCGATCGACATCCATGCATATGTGCTGGAGATGAATACGGTTGGGAGAGAGACAGAGCTAGAGTGTTGGAGGGGGTGGTAGTGGAGTTGCTTCTAACAAATGGTGGGATAGGCTTGCTAGACAAACGGAGGGCACGCCCGCAATATCAATAAGAGAGGAGATGGCTGCTTGTTGTCTGTGCACGTGCGTGTGAGAGACAGGTCAGGAGGCATGCACGAATGATGAGGGGGGACGATGTGGCTGTGGTAAGAAAATGTAACTACATAGGAAGATCAATCGCCCTTTGTAAGAGAAAGGAGAGACATAACTTGTGAGGTACGTCGATCGATGGGGGGGGTATTTAAAGTCGATCTAGGTATATGTTGGGAGATCGATCAGTATACATGCATGTGTGTGTTAGAAGCAAATGAGGCACGAGGAGAAGGATAGAGAGAGGGATGCATGTAGGAGGTGGTACGAGAGGCATACTATATCGAGGGGGAGGAGTGTGCGAGTACGAGAACTATGAAAAGAGTGGTGGGAGTGAGGCATGGACGGTGACAAGAGAAGAGGGGAAGCTTGTGTTTGTGCTAGGCACACCTGGCTAGAGAGGCATATCGATCGATGTGTGCCGTAAAGAAGGAGCTGGGGGGCCTACACACACCGTGGGTGAACAACCTAAAGTGAAAAGACGAATTTGCGCGATGGAGCTAGAGAATGCTGAGGGAGGGTGAGAGGGATGTGGGTGTGTTCATGCACAAGAGAAAGTTAGCGCTAGCTACAAAGATAAGAGGGTTGTGTGGGTGTAAAAGACGAATAGAGATCATATATACTTCATTATAAAAAGCGAATTCGGATATTTGAAGAATTTATCATAGTGTTTCAAACCGACGGATGTGTGAATATATATAACGGTGATACACATGGTGTGGTTATGAACATGGTATACTACATTTAATATGTTTTATCTCTACTCTTATAAAAAACGGAGTTGTTGATGATGGTGTGCCTGCCATCCTGCATTATAGGCCGTCTGATTTATATCTGGTGAATAGCAAGGAAACTATGGTGGTTGAAGTTGGCAACAATAATGATTGTAGATTCTTATTGAAATAGAGAAACGAATTCAAATTTAGTTCGAATTGCAGCGGTAGTATAGACATTTGGAATGCACTAAAATGTTGGTATGAGTAGGTTACATGCATTATACAGCAAGCAAAAATTTTTAATCGGACATAACATGGATTCATACTCCCTCCTTCCATCTATATAGGGCGTAATGAGATTTTTAAGACCGCCTTTGACTATTGACAAGATTAATAGTACAATACATGCACAATGTGAAAATTATATCATTTAAAGAACCTTTCACAGACGAATTTAACGGTGTGCTTTGTGTAAGTTGCATGTCATATATCATTGCTCTAATATTTGGTCAAAGTTAGCATCGAAAAACGCATTAGGCCCTATATAGATGGAAGGAGGGAGTAGCTTTGAATAGCATTTGTATAGTAAAACGGGGCAAGACTCTCTCTTTGTGTGGTGGGAATAGTTTTATTTTTTTTGTTTTCTTTTTGGTTGAGGGAAGTGCGAATTGATATGGTACGTACAAATACAATATTACTACACGTTAGGCTTGTCCCTAAAATTCAATCCGTGTCTTGTTATATCCCGAAATTTTTGATATCGTGCTCCCAAAACTGGCGCCTTCACAACCCGCGACTTGCTATCCCGAAATTACAACACGCGCGAAAACTCCCTCCAGCTGCCAAATCCCGACACGCGAAATTCCCCTTCTAACCCTGAGCCGAAAGGGCCGCTAGTTCAAATCGGTGGGGGGTACTTTTGTAACACACCCTACATTTTGGACAAGCGCGTTCCTAAGTTATGCTTCACCCCCTCCCATCGCCCCCTTTTCGCCATTCGAAATCCCAGGCCGCCATAACCTCTTCGCTCCAGCCGCGAAACCCCACCCTCCTTCGTCCGCCACGTCACCGCTGCCCAGCCGGAGCCTCTTCCCCGACGACGTCGTCCAGCGCAACAGCTCGACGTCCCTCGTCCACCTCCCCGGATGAGGATCCATCGTCCATCTCGCCATCCCGCCGGTTCAGCCGCCCCGTCCTCCACCTCCATGGAGCTGCTCCGACGATCGCCTTGTCTATCGCGGCTGCTCCATCCCCACAGCGCCACCTTAACCTGCTCCACCGGAACCGCAACATCCTCACCGACTCCTCGGACGAAGCCGAGGCCTACTCGGTGCCACCAAAGAGGTTGTACACTCATCGCATCGTACCTTCTCCTTAACTCGACTTCCCGGCACCGACGGTGCTCCATCCCGCACCCCCATGGAGCGGCTACCTTGAAGCCGGCGCCACGGGCGACATCTCCACGTCGGCTCTCCCCTAGTGCGAGGCCCCTTCGGTGGCGGCGTCCATACCAGCCGGATCTGCTGCTGCTCTGGCTCTCGCTCGATCGCTCGCTTTCCCAGCTGCTGCTGCTGGTGCTCTCCCCCTCGCTCGTGCTGCTGCTCTGCTCTGATTAAGCCACACTTTAGTCGACTGAATCAACTTTTGGGTTAGTCGATTTTCAGGGGGTGGGGGGGGGCTCGCCGGAGTTAAGGAAGAACCACCCGCAGCGGGGACGGGGGCTCACCATAGAGGTACCCCACTATCTATCTTAGGGTTCAGGGTGGGGGCGGGGGGCCTAGAGGGCTGGCCGGGGCGGCGGTGGCGAGTTGTTTCGAGGCGGCGAGGCGGCGCTGGGGCCGGCGGTTCGGCTGGTGGTGGCTGGCGGCTCAGGGGGGTGCAGGTTGAAGATGAACTACATGCCCTCCCTAAACTACATGTCAAGTGCCTCTCTGCTACCATTGCGTTCAGTTTCGACAGTAGCATTCAGATTCCACAGTAAATTTCAGTTTTGACAGTTAAGTTTAGAGTCAACAGTTTTTACCTCATATGTTGTAGTCAGGTGGTATTTGGTAATGTTAATTTTTACATCCATTTTACATCATCTATTGGAGATGCTATTAGAATCCCACTTGAGATTGACGATGTCTGTCTTGTGCTGCTTCAGCCTTGACGTCTTACGGCTCACCGGAGCTGCTCCAACGACAGAACGATCCGTCACAACAGAGCAGTGCCCTGGACGCCGTCTACAGATTCCTCAGATCTTCCTCCACACCTCCGATAGCCACCTCTGCCTCAACTGCTTCAGCGACCAACCCAATGATGCTGAGGTCGACACGGCTACGGCAAAGAGGTTGTACACATGTTGCATCACTTATTACTATACATTCACGTCGATCCATTAGGGCTATTTTAGTTCAACGGAAAAACATCGATCCACTGGTTGTTACCATCACTCTAAATTTCTGCATGCTCTCCTTACATAATCTCACCATATTTTTTTCGTATGCATGTCAGATATTGTACACAGTCATGCTGAACATGTAGAGAAAAAGGGAAGAGTTTGGCGCGGCAATACAATGTCATGCAGACATCGCTCCATGGTGGGTTCAATGGCAAACCCTCCCCACCCCTCTCCAGATTGTAATCCAGAGGAAGATATCTGTTCTGAGGCGGATTCGGATGCCGCTGACCACTCCTATTTACCCCCAAGGTGTTTGCTCTACCTTGGCATGATGATGTTAGTCATATCATGCATATGTTGCCTTGCAGTGCCTACTTTTAACATCATATATGTCATCTGCTTAGTTTAGACATGTTCTGTAATGCCGCCTGTTAAGTTTCTATATCATATATGGGAATTATGCAGTCTCATGTCTTTTAGCCAGCCATAATATATGTGAAATGTGCAATGCCATCCTATTTAACCAGGCATCATATATTTGAATGATATCTTGCCCATCCTTTTCTTCATTACATTTCCATTTGTCGACAATGTTTGTACATTAAACTACTCTTCCTATGAATCAACCATTTGGGTGGGAGATGGAAAAATCCGGAGTGAAAACAAGGCCTTCAGAGCAGACAGTGCTACCTGTCGAAGCAGATCTCTTGTTGGGTCCCGATAGCTCCTCAGAGATGGATTCAAAGACATATGACCACTCCTATTCCCCCACTGAGGTGTATGCTGTAACTTGGCAAGGTTATACTGCTCATATCATGCATATGGTGTCTTGCATTGCATAGTTTAGACATCATATACACAATATTCAACACCATGTTCTTAGTTCAGACATCATATCGAATGCCCTCTGTTTAGCATATAAATCACATATGTGAATTAAATGATGCGATCCTAATTACTTAGATAACATGTAGGTGAATTATGTCATGCGATCCTGTTTAGTTATTCATCGTATCTTTGAATTATGTTATGCTATGCTATCTAGTTTAGATAGACATCATATATGTGAAATTATGTCATGCTATCCGTTTTAGTTAAACAATATACATGTCAATTATATCATGCCCTCTTTTTTCCACACTATCTATTGCATCTGTCTCTCATACAATGTCTTTACATTCAACTATGTTTCCTGTTTATCAGCCATTTGAATTGGAGCGGGTGATGCCAGTATATAGCGGACTAAAAACACGGTCCTCGAATAAAACAGTGCTACCTCTTGGTGGAGATAGCACCCGGTTGTACATGCACAAGAACTAGCCCTACCACACATAACCCAAACTCTCGCAGATTGTACCCGTACTACGATGGATAGAGAACCAGCTTCACCCAATCTAACCCCAACCCCAGCCGATAGTAACCCAGTTCATGTTGACACAGCACCATCTCCACCGCAGAGCTCCCGAACAAGAGCAGTTAGTAAGGCAGCTCCAGTGCCCATAGGGCCAGTACTATCACGGCGAACCCCAACTCCACCAGTTAGTACGCCTATTCCTGTGGAGGAAGCACAACCAGCTAGTCGTAGTTTAGCATCTATCGCATTTGATGTTTTTAAATCGTATGTGCGTATCTTCCCATCTTGGAAATATTATACTGAAGATGAAGGAAAATGCCAGTTGCAGGTATTTGTCCAGGAGTTATGTGTAAGTAATGTTATTCATGGCAATTACTTTGCTTCATCCCATACATCCTACCTCCATGATGGTTATAATACATCAAATTTTCCGTTTTTCTCTATAGAGAAGGACCGATTTGGAAACTCAGGATGAGGTAACCTATACTAATACCTCTTCTATCTTCAAGAATGCTTGGTGGCAGTATCGGAATTACATGAAGAAAACGTACTTCACCGGCAAAGAAACTCATCAAATTCCCTTACGTTCTCCCAAGACACATTTACTGGACGATAACTGGGAACGCCTTGTTCTGTACTGGTCCCGAACCAAGAATCTGGTAAGGTCTATGAGCTCATTTTCTATTTTTAAGTATTATATTCTTGCGTCTAACTATACTCTGTTCATGTAGAACAAGTGCCTAAACCTGAAGAACAACTGTTCTAATTTAAGATTCCATTGCTACCATAGGACATAGATATATGTTTGTTTGATGCTTTTATTATGTACTAGTACTTGGCAATAGAAGACTTGGTAGTTTAATCCTGTCCACCTTACTAATGAACTGGTTCACCGAAATGAGTTTCATATACTACTACATGCTAAACTTGTTATGTGTCTGCTTGTTTCTTCTTTTAGAATGCTGACAGAATATTGGGAAAGAGTGCCTTATTAAGCAACGGTAAAGGAAGTAATGCAGATAAGGTTCAGGATAGTGACACATCCTGTCTTGGTTTAGTGTTGGAGTTACTGGCCACTACCGCTGGCACAAGCTATTCAAACTCACTGTCTGAATCAGTTCAGTTTCTTGAGTCTCAACTACAAGCTGAAAGACATCGATCAGCTGTGCTGCGACAAGAAGCGGAAGGACTGCGAAAGTCCCTGGAGCATTCAGATGCATACTTTCTGGTGCAACAACAAGCATTGGAGGATTTTAGCGCCAAACAGGACAAAGCTAATCAGCTTGCTAAGCTTATTGCCAGCATGGTGGATACCCAGGATAACGTTTCTTGAGCTCTTCTGAAGTTGTTTCAGTTATGCTCTTGTTTTGCTGCCGCATTTATTTGCACTGGTGGCCAATTTTGACGGCCAGTGTGTATGATATGCTGCTTTGTTCCCTATATTTGCACTGGTGGCGAACTTTGATGCTCAGTGGATGTAATATGTGTAATAGCCGTGATAGCCTAGCGTTAGTTGCTTGCTTATTTATTTCCTTGTTGTCTTGTTTATTTGTTTGCTTGTAGTCATTGCAGTTCTTTTTCCGCGGTTAACTAGTGGCTGCAATAACCTATTTTTTAAAACTAGGCCACAATAACCATGGGCTAATATTTACTGTAGTGACACTGGGCCTCCTACGGGTCATAGAAACAGTGGGCCTTCTATGGGCCATAGAAACAGTAGGCCTTCTACGGGCCATAGAAACAATGGGCCTTCTACGGGCCGTATCATCAATGGGCCTTATACGGGCCGTATGATCGATTGGCCAAACATGGGCCAATAACAGGCCGCATTATGGCCGTAAACGGGCTAGAGTTGGAATCGTCCGTTCATGGGCCGACCGTAACGGGCCATCATTAATAGGCCATATTTGATGACGCTATGAAAACGACCCAACGTATTAACGGACCACAAACGGGCCGACTGTAACCACAGGCTGAATTTGGCCCACAAGCAAAAAATGACAGTAACGGGCCGTAAGTAAACGAATGCTAGAAATGAGCCCAAGAATAAATGGGCTGGAAACGGCCCAACGGAATAATGGGCCGTTAATGGGTATAAAGTGATACATTGTTCATTACGGGCCAGTTTCACCACGGGCCGTTAATGGGTGTAAAGTGATACACTGTTCATTACGGGCCAGTTTCACCATGGGCCGTTAATAGGCCAAGAGTTAGATAGGGCCTCATATGGGCCGAAAGACGTCATGGGCCATACATGGGCCAGAAGTGAAAACGGGGTGGAATCATATTGGATGGCCCAGATGATGCTACTGGGCCTAATTCGGATACGATGTAACGGGCCTTGGGTTAGCGGGCTGTAAATGGGCTATATGCGAACAGGCCGTTAACAGGCTTTCCATGGGCCAGCCTGCCACCTTTTGACCAAGTCAAATGGGCCGGCCTTTTCATAGGAATGGGCCTCTGTTCGGCTGTGCCACGTGTTGACGTATCATAGGCGCCTTCTGTCCAATAAGTGGTTGACATCTGTCCCAACGATGAGCCGACACGTGTTTCCTCCATCCAATGATGATTTTACACGTGGAAAATCCCCATTGGTCGGGGCTATTAACGGGTTATCGGATCCAAAACCCGACCCGATAGCTTAACGGCGTTCCGTTACGGTAGATGCCATGTGTCGGTCACCCTTGACGAAAGCACTTCTGTGACGCGCGATTTATCGTCATGGAAGTGGACACTTCTGTGATGATAATTTTGGTAATGTCATGGAACACTTCTATGACAGCACATGTATGACTATCTTGATTCTGTCATAAATTTGTCATGGATGTACATGCCTGACAAAAAATGCGACCTACTATGACAAACATGTATCATCACGGAAGTGTATTTTTTTGTAGTGACTACTTTCATGTAAGGCAGCCACATGATAGGAGGATGGAATATGTATGAAAAACAGGATGGCGTGACATATTGACATGTATGATGTATAAAGTGTAAACTAAGCACAAGGTGCTTGAACTTGTTAGAATCGATGCAAGCTAGAAACCATATGAAAGATGAAACCAATATCACTCTGCCAAATTAAAAGGGTGCCCTAACAAATGTATTTGACCAAATTAGAAGCAATACATGGCAACAAGCTAGAAATAATATGCAATATGCGACGAATAAAGGTGACTCATCGTAAGTGATTGCTGCAGGATACAGAAGAGAGGTAGTTTCTTGTAAGAAGAAGAGAGGTAGTGTGTTCCAAAAAGAGGAAGGCATGTCATATTCATAGGTATAGTGTGTAAACTAAGCAGATGCAATTTACCCTAATTAGAAGCATTGCAAGCTAGACACCGTATGCAACATGCAACCGCATATCACACTGCAAAGTTAGAGCAAGCACCTGTGATGGTGGTGTAGGGGAAGTGCGGTCTTCAGGTACAGAGCTACGTTCAGTATCTTCATTTAGGCTTGCTATTTCTTGAGAATCATGTGGAGAGGATGAAATTGCATTCTTTATAAGTGTATTGCATCTCATATTAACCCACGCGCGTGACTGTCTCATCATAAGCGATAGACGCATGATACACAAGAACAGTAGTTTGATGTAAGAACATGGTGTGATAGGTAGATGTAGTGTGTACCAAAAACAGGAAGGCGTGTCATATTCACATGTATATTGTGTAAGCTAAGGAGATGCAATTTAACAAATTAGGAGCATTGATGAGGGATACACAAGAAAAGTAGTTTGGTGTAAGAACATGGTTAATAGAAAGACGTAGTATGTACCAAAAACAGGAAGGCATGTCATATTCGCATGTATAATGTGTTAACTAAGTAGATGCAATTTACCCTAATTAGAAGCAGTACAAGGTAGACACCATATGCAACATGCAACCACATATCACACTGCCAAGTAAGAGCAAGCACCTGCGATGGTGGTGTGGGGGAATTGCGGTGATCAACTAGAGAACTACATTAACTATCTTCATTTAGCCTTGCTGTTCCTTGAGAATCATGTGGGGAGGATGACACTGCACTCTTTAAACGAGTAGGGCGTCTCACAGTAACCCACTCGGGTGACTGTCTCATCATAAGTGATTGACGAGGGATACAAAAGATCATTAGTTTGATGTATGAACATGGTTAATAGATATATGTAGTATGTATCAAAAACAGGAAGGCATGTCATTATCAAAGGTATAATGTGTAAAGTAAGCAGATGCAATTTAACCAAATTGGAAGCAATACAAGCTAGACACCATATGCAACATGCAATCACATTTGACAGGGCGAAGTTAAAGCAAGCACCTGGGATGGTTGTGTGTGGCAATTGAGATCATCAACTGCAGAGCTACGTTTACTGTCTCCAACTGCTGACACTTCACCCATTAGAGCGCTGAAACGCTTAGTGCTTATCTTCGAATTACACTGGAGCCACTACAAAAAAATACACTTCCATGATGATATGTGTTTGTGACAGTAGGTCGCTTTTTTTGTCATGCATGTACATCCATGACAAATTTATGACAAAATCAAGATAGTCTTACCTGTGCTGTCGTAGAAGTGTTCCACGACATTACCAAAATTATCATCATGGAAGTGTCCACTTCCATGACGATAAATCGCGCGTCACAGAAGTGCTTTCATCAAGGGTGACCGACACGTGGCATCCACCGTAACGGAACGCCGTTAAGCTATCGGGTCGGGTTTTGGATCCAATAGCCCGTTAACAGCCCCGACCAATGGGGATTTTCCACGTGTAAAATCATCATTGGCTAGAGGAAACACGTGTCGGCTCATCGTCGGGACAGATGTCATCCAGTCACTGGACAAAAGGCGCCTATGATACGTCGACACGTGGCACGACCCAACAAGTTTAAATGGGCCGGCCCAACTAAAGGCCCACAAGATTTTGCGGACCATAATGGGCCGGCCCAGCTAAAGGCCCACAAGATTTTGCGGACCATAATGGGTCGGCCCAGCTAAAGGCCCGCGAGATTTTGCGGACCATAATGGTCTGGCCTAGCTAAAGGCCCACAAGATTCCGCGGGCCATAATGGGCCGACCCAGGTACAGGCCCACAAGATTTTTGTGTGCCATAATAGGCCGGCCCAGGTAAAGGCCCACAAAATTCTTGCGGATCATAATGGGCCGGCCCAGCTAAAGGACCACGAGATTTCGCCGACATTAATGGGCTGGCACAGATGTAGGCCCACAAGATTTTGAGGACCCTAGTAGGTCGGCCCGTTAACTGGCTGCCATGTTTTGGGCCAAATGCCGGCCCATATTTGATACGGTCTATTAATGGCCTGCCACGCTCCGGGCCTAATAGTGGCCCATATGAGATTCGGCCCGTTAAAAGCCTACCACGTTCTGGGCCAAATTACGGCCCAGATCAGGTCCGGCCCTTTAAGAGGTTTTGGGCCTAATTATGGCCCATATCAGATTCGGCCCGTCAACTGGACACTATGCTTTTGGGCCCACTCTCTAAAGGCCCAGTTAGTAATTCGGCTTGATATTAGTTTTGTCCTATTAGGGGCCCGTTTAACATTTCGTCCCTATATTAATTTCAGCCTGTTAAAAGCCCGTCATATAGTTGGGCCTAACTACGGCCCGGTTTCCATCCGGCCTGCTCGCAGCCGATATCTGATTGGGCCAAACAAGGACTGAGACAATTTTTCGGCCTGTTAAAAGCCCGTGATTTGATTCGCACAATCATGGGCCGGGGTTCATTTCGGGCTGCTGCCGGCCCGTGAGCTGATTGGGACGTTTCAGGCCCAACCTACATCGTGATTGCATGACGGCCCGATTATGTACCGTAATTTTACGGTTTGGCCAGTTTACTACGAAGACAGGATATATTATACAGTAAAATAACTGCAGCATCGTGAATAAGAAAAAAAATATACTATACAATAAAGAAATTACGGCATATTACATCCATTGGGCATCAAAGTTCGCCACTATGATAATAAAGCACAAGCAGACAGCAGATTACATACACTGGGCATCAAAGATCGCCACCAGTGCAAATAAACACGACGACAAAATAATATACAAAACTGACAGCACTTCAATAGAGTTCAAGAAAGGTTAGCCCTGCTGGGGAGCTGCAGCGCAAGCAGCTGAGCAAGATGATGAGACTGCGCTTGTTCAACACTTATATCTTCCTCACTCTGAAAGATAAACAAGCAGACAGATGACAGGTTTTGCACATAAAAGTATCAGTGCTGACAATTCATCACATTTCTTACTGACGAATAAAGTGACACAATTTAAATTTGCATTAACACAATATGGGATTGTTCAGGTCAAGACATGGCAGGAAATGACATTGTGAAGGAGTTGGCAGCTTGACGACACCACTGGATTACAGATCAAGAACTCATAAGTATCAATGGTTAGTGTGCTGTCAATTTATACCATTTCAGATTGGCAAATAAAGAGACGATTTAAATAATAGTAGAATGATATGACATTTTTCATAGTTAAGACATTGCAGAATATGACATTGTGCTGTAGTGGGTAGGTTCACCACACCACTCGATTACAGATGAAGAACAGAAGCATACATGCAGTGCAAAAGAAGATCACTTGCTCTGTATAGTTTAATTTACATGGTATGAAGAAGGAACTTGGTTGTACAACTGAAAACTTAAATTGAGAAAGGACGAACTTTTGTTACTACATATAATAACTTTAAACAAGCAATTTGATGCAAACACCAAAAATAAACAGCTGTTGCAGTCATGCCTAACCAAATATATACAACAAAGTTTGAAGGCTTGATATGGACAAACTTACATTATTGGTGAAGACAGGCTCTATAAAGGCCTTGTCCATGCTGATGGGGGGGGGAAATTCAAGAAGTTTACCACAAAATCTTCATCAAAAGCATTGCCTTTATTCTACATTTTGTTAAGAGTAAATATAGATGTGATAATATACGAAAAATGGAGAATATTTAAGATAAGATGAAGAGTGATGCTACATAACCAAGTAGCTATAAATGTAAGTGCAGCGATACAGGCAAAAGGTACAGCCAAGAGCAATGCACAGCTAAACTTCTTCAGTACCAACCTTATGGTAAGAGTAAATATAGATCTGATGTGTAGAAAATGGAGGGCAAAGGAAAATAAGCTGCAGAGTGATGGTACATGAACAACTACCTGTCATTATAAGTACACTGATAAAGGACAGCATGTACTTACAAGAACAATGCAGAGCTAAAAAAACATTGGCATTGGATATATTCTACACTAATGTAACCATTCATACAGATCGGATAATTTGGAGCGAACAATTGATAAGCAAGCTATCATGCATACTGCTGTCACATAATGAACCAGGTATGTATGCAAGTACAGTGATACAGGACAACAGGTACTAACAAGAGCAAAGCAGCGGGCAGCATATTTGAGATATCCTGTCGTTCTTGTCAAACCGGAATTCTTCTTCGAGCAGATTTCCTGCAAAAAAGATCCGTAAGGCACATGCGGAAAAGTAGAAGTTCAAATTGTCATGTGATTTCATAGACAGTACCTCATCCTGGGAACGAGACCAGTGCATAACAAGGTTTTTCCATTCAATGTCTTCTAAATTTAGCACAGGAGACTTCACCAGAAATTCGTTTATAGACTTGCCATCAAAGTGTGATTTCCTCGGGTAATGCCGATACTGCTGCAATGCTTCCTTGAAAAGCACAAGCAAGCTTTGCTCGTCATGACTATCCAGATTGACCCTCGCCTAGTTACAACAATGTAAAAATCATTGATGTGTTCAATCAGCACAAAACAGGAAAATAATAGCCATGAATAATAGTACTTACACTTAAGTTGGACAAGAAGATGTGAAAATGGTGTTTGTCTTCACAATAATCTTCCCATGATGGGAATATATGCACGTAGTCCCTAACAACATTGAAATCATTGTCTTTTAAACCGGGAATAAATGGAATGGGGTTCCAATCTGCATGAATTGGCTGTCTCTGCAGTTGGGATATGTCTTCGACCGGTGGACTTGTTGTACTTTTTGCTGGAGTGGGATTTTTCTGTGGTACAGCTGGTGCTATGGCAAATGATATCGGTATACCTTTTGCTGGAGTGCAGGTCCTGTGTGGTGGGGCTAGTGGTGTGGCCAGTGAAGTATGGGTACAGTCTGCTAGAGTCGGTCCTACATTTTGTGTCACTGGTTGTACAACCAATATAAGTGGGGTGCTGTCTGATTTCTCCGGCACCACCACATTTTTCAAGGACTTTGCTGCTGCTCCTTCAGGTTCGGCAATCACCCTCTTCCTTTTTGATGTTTGATGCACAAGAACAACATTTGAGTGGGAAAACATGGTATGATGACAGATGGAATATGTATTGATAATGGATGGGCATGGCATCTCGACATATATGACGAGTAAACTAAGCAGATGGCGGTGCAACAAAGTAGAAGAAATGCAAGACAACATATGCAAGATACCCGCAATCAATAAAACATTGCCAAATTGGAACACCTTGATGGGTGAACAGGACAGGCCATTGGCCTTTGACTCCTCGAGGTTAGAATAGTCATTAGGATCATATTCTGAACAAGAATCAACAGGTGGGGAGCGTATGAGTTTCATTGCATCCAGAATGGCACTCAATGCCTTGGTGCCAATTTTGTAAGTCATTGTAGTGTTTAGCTTCAAGAGTGGACTGCTGCTAATGTGACACAAAGCAGCTACACGGATCATAGTGTAGATATAACGAGAAAACCTTAAGCATCAGAGTAAAATCAGCAAAGTGGAACTTGCTGGAATATATGTGCTAGTATTGTCGGTACGGCTAGAAAGGCTTCGGATACCAGCTCTCTTCAAGTGAAGGTGTGGTACTGTTAATATCAATGTAACTCTCAAAGGCGACACAGCTCCCCGCATTTCCTTGATATTCTTATAGGATTCAAGTGGGCAGGCCACTACAAATCCTATTCCTATGTTTACAAGAACCTACGAATCAAAGAGGCTCAAAGTGTCCATCACAACCGATCGTATAGACCTCTACACTGCAAATGTCCCTGCTCATCTTTAGTACAAGGACCATACTGTACTACTATCATACTCCCTCCGTTCCAAAATATACGTCTTGGTAGAGATTTCCACTATGGATCACATACAGATGTATCCAGGTACATTTTAGAGTGTAGATTCACTCATTTTGCTCCATATGTAGTCCATGGTGGAATCTATACAAAGACTTGTATTTAGGAACGGAGAGAGTACATATTAAAGAAGAACGGAAGAGGAACATGGTAAAGAAGAGCAAGCAGATTTTGGATAATAAAATTTTGGTTGCGCAGTGCCCACACATGATGAACCAGAGCGCATTAAGAATGCAACTCCTAGCTGTCTCTCGACCATTTCAGGTGGTTGGATGAAGATCCTACGTCTCCTAACCCTTCTTCTTCCTCGTCTCTGATTCTTCCCATACAGAACACCGCACGGGCTGCCGGCCGGACCACCGGCCCCCATCGCCTGTGTTCCTCCGCCACCCCCACCCCCACCCCAACCCCCACCCGCGTCGAGTTTTCTTCATTCGGCGAGGCCCCACAACCACCCGAGCCCCTTCGATCGCACCGGCGAACTCCGGCGAGCTCTGAAAAATCGACTGACCCAATTTTGAAATTTAGTGTACTGTGATTTAACTAGTGTGGAATATAAAAGGGGAAAACCATAAGCATTGCGAGTATGGTGTTGAGCGTGCCATGGCGGATCTGAAGGTGCAAACCGGACAAAGGCAACTTCGCAACCAAGAACTATTTTCTTGCTGCGATAAATAAGTTGAGCAGATACGAAAGAGTACCGCCTCTGGTGCGGCGCCGTGTACGCATCTGCTGAGAATTTGACGGTGTTGCGGTAGTGATGGCTTTCGGCGGCGTGGAAGCAGATCTAGAAGGGTAGACGGTGGCGGCGGGGCGGGGTGGACGAGACGGTCGTAGGAGCGGCGCCAGCAAGGTGGATGACGGCGGGGATGAAGCGAGAGGACGGGATGCAAGGATCTCGGTCTGAAGCCGTGGATGAGAGAGGTCAATCTCTTGTAATGGACGGCGGCGTCGAGGTATCAGCTCCGGCATGGTGGAGGAGGACGGCGGTGGATGGGGTGGCGGACGGCGGCGGACGGAGGAGGGTGGGGTGGAGAGGGTGTTTTGGCGCCCACGGAGTATGAATGGGGAAAAGGGAGGTAGAGAGGAAGGGGGAACCATGTATTCAGGGTGCGCTTGTCTCAAATGCGAGGAAATTTACAAACTTAGCCCCCTTTTCAAATTTCTACTACATCACAACAACACTAGACGGTTGGGGATAGGACGGTAATCTCGCATACACCGAATATTTGCCGACAAGAGTTTGTTTTTGGCGCCCACCGTGTATGAATATGAATCGGGGAGGGACTGGATTTCGGTCGAGGACACATTGTGTTTTGGCGCCCACCGTGTATGAATCTGGGTGAGAGGTGGTTACGTCACGTTTGGGTGAAATTACAAACATACCCCTATCAAAACCTATAGAAATCCAGCATATAGGCTTTGCGTGGCAGGGATAGGCAGTAGTGATTTCCATCTCGCAGGGCGGTTACTGCGACTTTCCCCGCTTCGTTCAAATTTTGCAAAGTGCACGTTTACCATGCCAACTCAATTCGAATCCCATTTGTATTCTATTTTTTCGGGCGGGATCCATTTTCAATTGGAATTACATTCTATATACATCATTTTATATATATATACTTTCAAAAGCACAACAAAGAATTCTTCTCCTTTATATGTATAATATGATCTACAAATACAACGATCTCGAAATCTTAAGGTTGAATTCGAAAAAAATTAACCAAATTATGTTCTACTAAAATGTATGGATCAGTAATATCTACATATTAAATAACATAGATGTGCATGAATTCATATGACTATGCGTGTTTGATAGATCAATTTTGGTTCAAGTATGGATTACACGTATCATCATCTCGAATTCAAATATTTGAATCCCTTTTTTGTTTGCTCCTTTCACGCCCATCTCTCTCGCATGCATGCTCCTTCAGGTAGCTATCACTCTCTTTTCTCCAGCTCATCCGCACGCTCACTTCATGTTGCTCCTATCCTCGCAAACATGGTCTCTCGATGTCTCCCTTGAGAAGTGTCACACTCTCCCTATCATTATAAATTACACGGTTTTCATTATCTCTCACGTCTCTACTGTTCTCTGGTATCACTCGATACCTAAGCTTTCTTTTTCACCGCCAAACACACAGTCTCCACTCGTCTTTCACTTTGTCTTTCTCTCTATGGGATTCTCTCACACACCCTATATGTCTCTACATATGACTCATACCACTAAAATTACTCTCTCTATCTCTCCTGTAGACACAACATTTGTTGCGGATCCTTTTCGTCTCCATCCCAGACTGACATTATTCATTTGTTTACTGATCAGACAACCCCGACTACCGTCTCCTCTCTCTCACACAGACACACACGCACAACCCCTACCACTAAAATGTGAATGGAAAACGAGATTTTGTTATACCCAAACAAAAAAGGACTGGAGCAAGTGATTGCTCTGACACGGACGCGACCTCTCATAGCGCAGGCATTGAACCGGTGCGCCGGCCAAGAGGGCCGCACTCGCTGCAGGCCCGGCTGAGCACGCCTCCTCGCCGCGTGCAACCAGCTTAAGACTGCCCCGCCTGCCTTCATTGAATCTGCGCGTGTGCCGGCAACACGTCCTTCTGCGAGCCGGTAGGAATTTTAGAACACAAAAAATGACTACAATATTATTAATTTACGCATGGTCTTGACTTGTTGTGCTCGCACTGGTAGCAGGAACTAGTAGAGGGTTTTCTTTCTTTATAACTCTCCTCACATTTTTTAGGCTTTGAAGTGAATCATGGTTGTGGACATTATGTATGAATGTGCAGATATCTGTGAACATGAGTTTGATGTGGAAGTTGAACTTGGAATGTCGGGCTTGCGCGTGAACTATACCATGTCCAATGCTTCGTCTGTTATTGTTTGGAAAGTAATTGCTGTTATTACATGACCCGAAAAAAACATTTTGTGCCACATCAGTAGATGCACGGACATCACAACAGGCATGCTGACTGGATAAACATTTGAACCTAGCTATTATGAAGGAAATTTTATATTGACAACAGTTTTAGATAGTAGGAGACGCCTAGCCTGCTCTGCCTCTACTAGCTTATATCTGGCTTCTTCCATCTCTTCTTTGGCTTGGGTGAAGAGAGCATCTGATTGCTCTTTTCGCTTCTTCAGGAACTCAGCTACATTCTCAAGGGTTGCTGCACGCTTTCTTTCAGCCTTTACTAATGCCACGAGGACACGAACAGCTGACTACTCCACCTGGCTTGTGTGTAATCCAGCATCATCTGGGAATTTGCACCTTGTGTCTAATCCAGTATCATTAGGGAACTGGCACCTTGTGTGTAATCCAGCCTCATTTTGGAAACATGATCTCGAGGTTGACCATACTTCCCTCCTCGCAGGAACTGCATCCTGACATGAAGTTACTTCTTTTTTAGATCAATACTCAGAGCAACCTAGATCCATTTAGTAGAAGCCAGATAAACAGAACTCGGAGAAGTGAATTCAAAAGGAATAAATAAATAAAAACAGACTACAAGGTGAGAACACCCACTTCCTAGATCAAGCTAAAAACGAAAGCATTAGGACGATTAAGACTCTTCTTATTACACATCAAAGAACACCACGCTTAAGAGAAACAGAAACTACAACATATACACATCGAAGAACACGAGGCTACACGAAAGTAATTGAAAGGGTGTTACTTACCAAAGCTCGTTTTATAGGTTCGGTGCAGCTGCTCTTTAACTTTCCACGCTCCTTGAAGATGTCCCGAATATCCCGTGTTTGATCTTCATTGCTCCTCTGCATGTTCACACTCGTGGTTTTAAAATCTCAACATGGCAAGAAAAATATACTACTAGTAATACTCGTGCATCTTGTTAGAGCATCTCCAACAAGATAAACTACTCATACAAATGCATCTTGATGCGTGCAACGCATGGGAATTTTGCTAGTTCTAAAAACCTTTCCATCATTTGCCACACTACTGGTTGCAGATGAAAAACCTACCCAAGCACAACGCGATAAAGGAGCGATGCACAATTACAAGCTGATATTCTATTAGACAATGGAGGCTATAACCAATTACTTTTACGGGAACAATAGCACCCAGGAAATTTGAAAGGTAGGTATGAACAAAATTGGAACTGCACATGTACTTCTAAGTGATTCAATACACACATTACCAATCGAGGAGGAGAACGATGGTCGCGGCGGCCTCTGTGAGTCATGGTCGGCAACGGGAGTCAGTTCATTGTCCACGAAGGTCGTACTTCGGCGCTTGGCGTCAGCTTTCGGGAAGCAGGTACGAGACCATGGAATACGATGCCGGGGAAGAGGCTCCGTGTACGACGATGATGGTGGACCGGCTCCAGTGTGGCGTACGAGGTCGTCGATTAGGCAGATGCGCTACGGTGGACGAGTGCGCCGATGTAAAGGGGAGGAGCACGAAGGCTGCGGTGCAGTGGAGAAGTCTATTTTGCGGTGGGGATAGAAATTGGGGAGTATTCGGGTGTACTACTCTGGGTGCCGGGGTGGGGTTGGCTGGGTAGGTTGAACCTGATGTTACGAAAACAGCCCCCTACCAAGCGTCATCCGTAGGCCTGTTCCGAAGGCTATGATGGTAACTTCCCACTGCTCGAATCAGGGTCGCGGGAGATTTTCCTGCCGACCTCAAAATTTTGTGACACTGGACTCCCCGTGTGGCGTGTTGAGTGATTCAGCTAAGCAACTAGCGAGTAGTAGTAGTAAACTCTGCATATTAGGTTTGACCGAAGTCAAACTTCCTAAAGTTTGACCAAGTTTATAGAAAAACATAAACATTTACCATAACAAATATGTATGATGTGAAAGTACATTCAATAATGAATCTAATGGTATTTATTTGATATTGTATATGTTAATATTTTTTGTTATAAGCTTTCTGAGAGTTTACAAAACTTGACTTTGACCAATGCTAATACGCGGACTTAAATAAAAACGGAGGGAGTACACATTTGTTTTCTTAGTTTGTAGTGAACTAATCATTTGTTGAAATTGTGAAATAAATATATTAGGCTATTGACTTCGAATGTAATGGTCTATACAATTCAATAGTTACAATCATTGTCGAATCCCAAGATGTATACAAGGTCTATAGTACTTCACAACATGCTCAAACTCACATAATCCCAGTCAAATGAGAATCTAAATGCATTTCATAGTTATTACTTTGTAGGATGCAACAAGAACAACCATAACTCTGCATCAGCCATTATAGAAGCAACATTTTGACATATCCCAATGTGTGAATGAAACGTGCAGAGAGAGCTTTTGAGGATGGAGCAGATAGGGCGGGAAAGATTGTGTGTACATGTAATATACATGAGATATAGAGACAGAAAGAGATATAGAGAGAGAAAGAGAGAGATATAGAGAGAGAAAGAGAGAGGAAGAAGTTAGGTCTATGAGAAAGATGCATACATGTAATATACATGAGATGCGTGTGCATCTGGATTCTGTATACGTGGAAGGAGAAGAGACAACATGTTTGATGAGAGAGCAGGAAAAACATGGACGAGAGGGGAAGGATCTCGTGGGTTGAGCGATTGACAATTTTGTGCGGGGGAGAGAGGGATTGGTAATTTTGTGCAAGAGAGAGAGAGAGGGTGGGGGGAGGAGTCAGTCAGCCGTCGTCACATCACCCTGCTTCCAAATGACACCGCATTCTCTAGCGCAGTGTGGTCGCCGTCTTCGATCTGCTCGTTGCCCTCTTTGAAGATTGAGGTGTTGTGCATGTTGGGGTGCAAAGAAGCACAAGCGAGAGTGGTCGCCATATAACCTTGGATGGGGATGAATTGTGTGCTCGGGGGAGTGTGTGTGTGTGTGTGTGTGTGTGTTGTGCTACGTGTGTCTCTGTGTGTGTGTGTGTGTGTGTGTGTGTGTTTGTGTGTGTGTGTGCGTGTGTGTGTGTCTGTGTCAGATATTGAGAGAAAACAAACCTAAGGAGAAAAATGGGTATTCACGAAGAGATTGTGCGGGCCTTGAGGTGGGCAGTGGCCGGGTGAGGGTGTCAAAATGTGAGCGTTGATGCATGTGTTGCATGCGACCGTGTGAGGGACGGACGAATCGAGAGAGATGGTTGTTGTGTTACGGATGCTCCTTTCTCTGTATCTCTCTCTCTCCCTCTCTCTCTCTCACACACACACACACAAGTAAACTAGAAGACTGTTCTCTCATGTATACAAAACATATCGGCATCTGTCTGTGTATCACTCATGCACGATCATTTGCACATTCACACCTATCTATGTCTGTATCACACACACACCGTCTCCACATTGCCCTTCTGCAACAACACACATATGGACACATACACACGTTCTCTCTCAGTCACACACACAAAATCAGTATTAAAAAAACTAGGGCACACCTAAAACGTCCAAATCCAAATAAACACGAACTGGAGCTAAATTCAAATATATGGAAATATTGCAGCGTCAAGAACTTTCACAGGAAAAAAAGTTGAGTAATATTCGAGGATTGTTTTCACACACACAAAAAGGTTCGGTGGATGTCCTTCGAGCGCGACACGGTGACGCACCGTTCGATCGACCACGCGGCCGTGGTTCACGCGCTTGCACAGGATTCCATATCGTGGACGTGGTACTAAGGCTGGTCACAATGCGCAAGAACATAAGCTAGTAACTAATAAAAGCGCTGCCTAAGTCTAATGTTTACGTGTACTAGTACGGTTTTCTTTTAAGTTTGACCAACCTTATATGTAAAACTAAAGTAAGCTCCCACACGCGCACTCATCAATATGCCGCCGCCGTTGTGCATGCCAGTGCCCGCTTGCTCCAGCCAACAATTTCTCGCCCATCACCGCCGTGTCGCCGCCATCCCTGTGCCATGAAGCCGAAGGCTCGCCCGCTCACGTCGTCTGTAGTCCCTCCTCGCGATGCCGCCGCGCTGCCAAGCATGCGAGCAGCTGGTGGAGCCGCGTCTATGCACGCAGTGCACAAAGAGGAGGGCGAGCGCATGCTCCAGCACGCCAGCGAGGAGGAACTAGCGTGTCATTGTCATGTCCGCCCGCGCGGAGGAGGCGCGCATGGTGGCTATCGCGGCGGAAGACGGTCGCGCGCGCGTCAAGCCCGCAAACCGGGTGCGGACACGGAATCTACCTTCGAGACCTTGAAGGCCACGTGGATCCTGCAATCTGAAGGAGCAATTTGGGTCAGTCGACTCATGTGAGTCGTTTGATGCAACATGGATGGCTAGAAGGGCTTCTTCCACCTCTTCTGTCGTCTTCTTCCTTCGCTCCGTCGAACTTCTTTCACAAATCGACTGACCCAAATTATACTACTAGTACGAACGTATTAAGTACAGTGGGAACACGAAGATACGAGCAGTAGTACCAACTGCAAGAAGAACAGTAGTAAGACATAGTACTAGTACTACTGTATGTACTAAAGAGTTCAAATAGCGAGAAAGAACATAAACAAAGGGGCTGTTTGGTTCCTAGCCACACATTGCCACACTTTGCCACACCTAACCTTAGGCAAGTTTGACCAAGTTAGGTAGGTGTTTGGTTCTATCCACACTTGAGACAAGGAATTTTTTATGAGTAGTGAACCCCACATGTCATAGACACAAAAAGTGTGGCAAGATTCCCTTAGGCAAGCCAAATTATGGCTAACAATTTGAGCAACTCAAGTAAGGCAAGTGTGACAAATGTGGCAAAAATCATGTGGCAACATATGGCAAAGATAGTCACAATCCAAACAGCCCCATAGTTTTGGTAGGGCCTCAGCACAACACACCCTTGAAAATAAACTAATAAGCAACTAGTCCGCTTGACACTGCAGTAGAACCAGCATGAGCGACGGCACTGCCACCTACTTGGAGTCCGAGTCCACGTCCTCGACTTCGTCCTCGTCCCTCTTCCTCTTCCTCTTCGCCGACGCTTCTTTGCTTGAACCGGACACTGGGCTCTGCTTCTTCATCCAACCCTTATAGATATTTAAAAAAAGGTAGGCATCCATTGCTGCGTACAGGATGTGATCTTCATCTAATGTCTTCGACTCCCATGCATGATGAAACTCGTGATGAGGTTTCTTCAGTTTAGCATACGAAGGATCAATCATGGCTGCTGCCAGGGTCAGCATTGAAGGTTGAGAGGAGGACACCAGGCTTCCCTTCTGGAGATCGAAGGGCTGGCCTACAACGAGACCTATCCGACGCAGGACGTCACTGTCGTTCTTAAAGCCTACAGTAACGAATTTCACTCTTTTGTCCTTGAGGAAGTTCTTAAAATCCTGGCACTCAACATCGGCATGGCATATGTGGTAGACCAAGCAAACGTTATGTACGCAAACCTGGATCACAGCGGGCTTCTTCCTCTCTTCGTCCTTTAGATCCTTCTCTCGTGCCAGGACTGTGGTGTACTCAACATCTAGACGAGCGACCCACTCATCCGTTGAACTGTAGAACATGCGTAGGAAGCGAGCAAGCCATGCTTTCACCGTCTCGGATCCATGTGTGTAGATGACGATGAACTGATCGCTGGTGATGGCTCTAACCTGGTACTCAGCGGCGACCATGGAGATTTGGGAGGCCATGGATTTTGGAGGAGGGTTAGGAGAAGTTGAACTGTTGTACCCCGCAAAAAAAACTGGGAGCGAACTAATGTGAAAGGACGGGATGACTGGGAGCGGACTGTTGTAAGGTAGAAGACGGGGACGAGTAGGGCGTGCAAACGGCATGGGGTTGCTGGCTTGCCCGGTGGATAAACGGCTGCAAGCCCCCAAAGAGTTCTTGAGAACTATGCGGGACCCACTAGATGTCATGTCTACTAGACCCATATCATAGGCCTGACGGTATAGCTTCTGCCTGTTCGCACGCCATGCCGACGCGTGGATGTAACTTCACTTAATTCCGTCAAACGACGTGCCTCCCACGACCTTCGCCTCCCTCGCGCGGTCGCGCCCTTTGAGACTTCGACCGGCTATAAATGAGCATTTTTTGCCGTTTTTTAGACAAGCAATTTTTTTGCCTACTCCGCATGCATGATACTCCCTCTGGTCCTTTTTACTCCCGTCAACCATTTGCAAAGTGTTTGACCAAATTTATACTTTTTTTGAACACCACCTTATATTAATTAACCAGCCACACCAGTACACTCAATCAATACAATATTCACCACACAGGGTGGTACATTATTTACAAGAATACCATCTAATCTATTGTCAAAGCTATACTTAGCGATTAAGTGTGCCACCTTATTGGCCGAACGGCTAGTCTTTGACAATTGAAGATTGTTGATCAACTTCAAGATGCTCAACGCTTTCATCTTCAGGTCACGCATAGCAGACCTGTCAACGCTTTGACAGGCATCAATGAAATCCCACGACCAAATTTATACTAAAAATATCAATATCTACAATACTCCCAAAACACTTAGGCGTGGTGCATTAACTTCTACCTCGTTTCTTGTTTCTTGACATATCAACCAATAGGAGATGTGGGTGTGCATGCTTTTAATGACTTGAGACTACCAAACACGACATGTAGTGGTTAGTTCATTGCATGCAATGATGTTAATTAGCAAATAAACATTAAGATCTCTCGTTTTCCCCTCCTCCTTGGTCACAGAGCACAATCTAAGATGACTTGCTCACGTAGACGGAGGGAGTACTGATTATAAACATTAAGATCTCTCGTTTTCCCCTCCTCCTTGGTCATAGTGCACAATCTAAGATGACTTGCAAACCTAGACGGAGGGAGTACTGATTATAATGAGTACTCAACTAGTACTAGTATAAGAACTATGTTTTATAGTGAGTGTAAAAATATTGATTTGACATTGTGAATGTTGACACATTGTGGAATAGTTTTTGAAGTCTGCAAAAGTACTCAACTAGTGCTATCGTTCTCCACAAAAAATGTGTTTACCAATGCATGCATGAACTCTAGTTACTCTAACCCCCCTCTCTTCTTTAATTCTTTGCCACATCAGCATGTTTGCTATTCCCATGTGCATGATACCAGCTAAGATACCACCATTATGGCCAGCCTTAATCATCGCATGCAATAATTTAGTGCATCTTGAAATATGAACATGTGTGGGGCGTGTTTGTTTTTAATTACTTGAGACTATACCTAGCCCGGCATGCAAGATGACTTATTATGCACCGTTCCCCATACCTGCAGGAAGCCCGTTCATCTCCAAAGTTTTTCCTCTCCATGTGTGGAAACAATAGCCTGCCAAACTCTCCTTCTCCCTCTGGCGGTCCCACCACTCCACCCCGTGTGAAAAAATCTGCATGCATGACTCTCCTCCCCCCACGCTCGTCCAATCCGTTGTGACCAGCAATATTTCCACCCCTTCGCTCCCCCGTAATTTACTCCAACAAATATGCCCACATAGTTGTTACTTAATTTCAGGTGCATTCGGTCACTGAGATATGGGCCCAACAGGGGTCTGGCCCACATGTCAGTGACGCAACTGGACCGGCAGTTAAGTCAGTGCAGCTCAGTCCATATCTTACGTAGGTGTGCCATTGCTCACTATAAATACTGCGCCTCCCACGACATCGCTATCTCCTCCCCCTCACATTCACGTTCATCGCTATCTCCTCCCCCTCCCTCTCACGTCGACCACCATGGCATCGCCCCTCCCAAGCCCTAGGAGCCCCTCTCTGCACCGCGCAGACGGTCACGCGTCGCCGTTCTGTTCCTCGCCGCCACTAGTCGAGGAGGACGCGTCGGTGTTCCGCTCCTCGCCGCTACGCGACGCGTCGCCATTCCGTTCCTCACCGCCACTAGTCAGGGAGGACACCTCGGTGTTTGACTCCTCGCCACGACGCGTCGAGGTGGACGCGTCGGTGTTCCCAATCTCGCCAGCACGCGCGCCGGAGGACGCATCGGCTCCCCGCTACGAGGAGAACGCCGCACCACCCACCGAGCCCCCCCAGCCTTGAGGAGCTTTGGAAAGAAATGTATGTCACCTTGTGGGAGGCTTTGCCTCCAGCAGACCGCGCCAAAATAGAGGCGGAGAAGAAGGCCGAGGAAGAGAAGCGCACCGCGGAACAAGCTTCCTGGGAGGCCTATGTCGCGTCCGAGAGAGTCAGACAATTGGCTCTTCGGCAGAAGGCTCGTGCGAGGGCCGTGAGGGTGGCGGAGGACGCCCGTGCCGACGCCCTGAGTGCAGTCGGGCCCAAGCGCCTCATCTACGCTTGGTGGTACATGGACCGGGTGCACGCTTCCAGCGAGGAGGAGTACCCGTTGGCGCCGGATCACCACACCGATGAGATCACGCTCGCCCGCCGGCAAGCCGCCAATCAGCACCTCGCGAGTTGCGAGGCTAAGGAAGAGGCGTTGTGTCGGCGCGCTGGGAAACGGCCACGCACCAGGGCACTCGTGGCGCGCCGCAAGCGCTCCTGCGAGCGTCGTGGATTTTAGGAGTACAATTTTTGTTTCGTAAGGCGATCTCATTAGTTTTGGGACGCAAATGATAAATCTCGAACGTTCAAGAATTTTTAGCATCCTTAATTAAGTATGTAAAAGGGAAAGTTTGGAAGCCTTGTGTATTCATACGCATTTTGCACGTACGTGCCTATAGCACAAACTTTACTATATACCATCGCAGGAAAAGAATTCTATGAGACCAGGTCTCACGCGAGACTCATCTTGATGGATGACACGTGGCATTCACAAATCACAAAGCATCCCCACCCCCCACTTAAAAGCCACGTGTCATGCATCAGGACGGGTCTCACCTACTAACCGTGAGACTTGGTCTCATATACAAGTAATTTTTTTCCACTATCGCACTACACGTCTCTCTCGATATATGCTTGTAGACTGTG
Organism: Triticum urartu; assembly: GCF_003073215.2. Classification (NCBI taxonomy): domain Eukaryota; kingdom Viridiplantae; phylum Streptophyta; class Magnoliopsida; order Poales; family Poaceae; genus Triticum; species Triticum urartu. The sequence continues at coordinate 137,345,019 of NC_053025.1, read as the reverse complement.
CTACTCCCTCTGTCCAGGTCAATAAGACATCTTCAGTTGTGCATCGTGACCAAGAAGGATGGAAGACTTATACACCTAGATGGAGGGAGTACTACTATTACTTATGTACGTGCAAATGCATGTTTTAACATTACGATGCGGTTTTTGTAAAAGTAGAAAAACAACACTAGTCAAGCTTGTGAAACGATTCAATGCAAAACAAATGCAAAAATGCTTGTTTGATTGTTTAATTTTAGCTTCCTTCTCTGTGGTTATTTCTCTGTCATACTTTGTATGGAGTATCTCACTGGTTGGAAAGGCATGCAAATTCCCAAACCGCTTCCTACACCCTGTATCTCACTGGTTGCCGGCATTGACGTTGTCGCCCATGTCGTCGAGGATGAGGTTTCCGAGGTCGGGGAAGAAGTCGTCATTCGCAACTAATCATGTGGACTAGCATAGTAGTAGGATACAAAGTAGAAACATGAATTTTAGCACGATTTCGAACAGGAAGGACAGAAACACATACGGTGCAACGGGAGCTGCACCGTTGGCGTTGAGGTTGTCGCCCATGTCCAAACACCACGTAGACACGGTCTTTGAGCACGGTTTGTAGTCGTTCCATGCTCGGGCATTGAAGTTTGTAACTATTTTAGATTAGAATATACTACTCCTCCGGTGCTAGTAGTAGAGAACAGTCCTACTCTACTACTCTACTCAAGCAAGTTAGGGCATAGCATTGTAGGGAGTACCAGTACTGTGATCACTCAAGCAAGTTGTCTGGCATCGACATGACCCTACGCTGCTGGTATGTGTCTCGTAAGTCAAGCAGCATGTTGTAGTCATCATCACCTATCCACTTCCCGCAGCACATATTCGCTTCTCCATCTTTGTCCGCACATAATCTCGTCCAATCTTCCATCCCCGCTAAGGCGCCTCCCCCCCTCGTCCGAAACCCAAGCACTAACAATGGCAGAACCGAGCAGCGTCCGCTGAAAGAATGACTGGAATTCGCTCCCCACAGAGGTAATCAAGCTCATTGTTTCGCGTGTGGACAATCTCAGTACCATGCCGCTCGCCGCATGCTCGTCGGGGTTGTACCGTTTACTCAAAGCCCTCAGGTCGGAGCTTTTTAAGCCAGATCCTTGCTTGCTGATGCCGCCTGATCTTCAGAAACGGCGTGTCACACAGAATAACGATCGTAGGGTAGCGAGCATCAACCCCCTTGACTGTGATCCGATCCCCGTCAGCCTCAACTACATTAACGGTATGTACTGGGTCGGCATGAACACATCTTGGATGGTGCTCGTCGACGGTCGCGGCAGCTGGATGCTCGTGGAGGTCTACACCCAGCGATTGATCCCCCTTCCTTTGATTAACACTGCACTGCTTTGGCACCGCGGCCCAGAATACTCGGAATCTTACAGTAGCCAACATGATACCAACTTTGATTTGCTCAAGGTTGTAATCTGCCAAGTGCCCACAAGATCTGAGAATTAAAAAGACTTTAGGCTAATTGCGTTCTTCAACCCGGTCTCGCCTATCTGACAGGTCACTGCGGTAAGTGGATAAATCTGCACGTCCATCGCAGGATCATACATCCTCCATGGTTCTCTGATGCCATTGAACACAAGGGCTTCATTTACGCTGTCGACTCCTTCTATGGCTAGACGTATTGCTGGCATACTCCAGTCATCGCTACAAACGGCTGTTACAGCAGTATGTTACTTTCCTATGATATCATGATGGCTTGCTTATATTACTGCCAACATTTGCTGAAAAAATATTCATGCTCATAACATGTTGTTCTTAAGATTGACTAAACCAAGAGCCCTTTTTTATTTGACTCCAACTTGATATGATGTTGTAGGCCGCCTGGTGTCCCTACCCTTCCTAATCCTAGAACCTTTCAAAGAAAAGCGACATGGCACTTGCAGGTGGTTCCTGGCTCGATCAGACGACGGTGAAAGATTGATGATCGTTCGCACGTACCGGACATGTTGTTTCGCGGAATACAATCACAGTCACTGCAAGGTCTTTGAGCAGGATCCCAGCTTCTCTGGGCCTTCAGGAATTTTTGACTGGAGGCTGGTAAGTAGCCTTGGTAAACGCTCTCTGTTTGTCGGACTGAATTATCTGATTAACCAGGAGATAACCGACGGCAAGGATCATGATGGCAGCGCCGTTTCGTTCATCAGGCAAAACTGTGTGTACACATCGTACCATGTGTCTCTGCATGCACCATACCCTGATATGTGCCGCCACGCTCTGCAGCCCAAAGTAGGAAGAGAGAGTTGCGTCTTCACTCTTCTTACCTGCTTACTGCTTCTGTTGCACCCCCAGCCCTGGTTGCTGCTGCTGCTGCTGTTTTCAATGTACAATCAGTAGTATATTTCGTCTGTTGGTTGAATAAATGTGTTGTTAGAACGACAAACACAATGTTTTGGAAGTCGTTGCATGGATCGATCCTTTAGTGCCCCGTACCGTATGTAGCGCAGACTATTTACCGTACGGAACACATTTTTTTTGAAACTCGGAACACATTTTCCACTTCTTGATAACATGCAGCCAACTGATGAAGGCCCAATAGAGAAGCCCATAATTAACTGGAAGGGAGGATCTCACATGAATCCGGCCCAGGTACATGCTCATGGTCCCCTAAACATAAATAAGTAAATAAATAAAGATAAATGCTCATGCACCAGTTCTTTGGGAAAATAGGTAGCCCAGTATTTCTTTTTGAAGAATACCCAAGCTAGGCCTATTTGTTTTCTCCGAATTACTGGGCTACAAATCTTTCAAGATGAGGAGGGATGCATTCCGGCCTGGCTTAAGAGTATGGTCAATGTGTGTTAAAACTAATATCAAAAGGGGTTGAAAATTCCAAAAAAAATTATAGCAAATGGGATATAAGTTTCTTTTTGTTTTTGTTCTTCACTGATATCTTATACGTATTTCATTGGATTTAACATGACATAGTACTAATTTATTTTTAAATTTGTTTTAGTATGGCTATTAATTTTTGGATTAAGAATATTTCGTTCCCCAGCAAAAATTTGCAAATTTTCAAAATTTCCCACATATTTAGTTAATTTTTTGGCCCTGGTACTAACCAGAAAATGGCCAGCAATTCTAAAAATGGAAAACGGGCTGCAATAAATTCCATATGAATTAGAAAATGAGTAAAAATAATAAAAATAATAGCAAATGGGCTGTACGCGCCACAGATTTCGAGGCTGACTTGTTTACGCGAGGCTTTGTCAGTGAACACACGATTCTAGCAGCAGTTAGTGTTGGATGTCCATCCAATGGCCGACGTGCTTCTTCAATCTCTGATCTTCCTACTCCGGCCGCCTAAACTAGCGCTGGCGGGACTGCCTGCTCCCTCCTCTTGTGGCCCGCTGTGATGCCGCGCAGGCTTCCCCGGCCCACCCTACTCCCTCCGCTGGCCTGGCTGCACGCAATTAACTGCCTCCTTATTACGCGAAAAAAAATGATTCCTCCAACTAACATCTGGGGCGCACCGGCTGGGAGGCTGACATGTGGGCCTACTAAGTTGACATGTATGCAGGGCTTGTCAACTTAGTCAACAAACGATTCTAGTAGCAGTAACCATTGGATTTGAATCAAACGGTCCCGCTGCTTCTTCAATCGCTACTCTTCTTGCACCAGCCGCCCAAACCAGCGTCGGGGAGACCGCCTGCTCCTGCCTCCAGTGGTCGGCTGTGCTGCCGATGAGGCCTCATCGCCCCCTACTACTCCCACCGCTAGCTAGGCCCTGCGGCGACGGCAGCCTCACACCGCAGCCGAACTAGTGAACCCTCGTACTCCTCTCCGTGTGGGCATCCACTGCCGCGTCTTCCCCGGCTCTGCGTCGTCCCCTTCCTAGGCCTCGTTGTCGTCCACCGCCTTGGTGCTCTCGGCGCAGCGTGGTCAACGACAGTCCATCGGAAGAGTACTGTACGTGGACAGGCTGACAGCTGGGTCCACAGCCACAGCCCAGTTTTTTTGTGATTTGCCAAGTAAGTCGCTTTGTCAGGCCTGTTGGGCTGCAAATCTTTCAAGACGAGGAGAGCTTTTATTCGGCTGGCCGAGAAAATGGCCCATCAGTAATGAGAAATGGGTTGTACATTTTTAAAACACATCAAACTGGCAATTAGTTTCAAATATCTTTTCTTCATTTCGAGATTTGAAATTACATTAATTTTTATGCGTGGAGAATTTGTTGGATTTTATATTGATATCCATTTATTTTTATAATCAGTTTGAATGTGAGTCGAAATTTCGGGATTAAAAACAGTTCGGACCACACCAAAATATGCAAAATTTCATATAATTTTGTAACCGTGGCCACAATATGGGCTGTAATGCTAACAAAAAGAATATGGGCTCCAAAAAAACCTTAATAATTAGCAAATGGGCTGTAAATTATTAGAAATAATGGCAGATGGGTTGTATGCTGTTTTCCACAGATTTGAGGCTTTCCTAAAAAAAAGGTTGACGCACAAGCAGTGACTGTTTGATGGCCATCCAACGGCCGTCGTGCTTCTTCAACCTCTGCTCTTCCTGCTCCAGCCGCTCAAACAGGCGCCGGCGGGACTGCCTGCTCCCTCCTACCCGCGGCCGGCTCTGTTGCCGCGCAGGCCTCACCGCCCCACCGTACTCCCATCGCTGGCCTAGCCATCCCTCTACTCACCCACACCTGCTGTTATTCTCCGGTGATGGCAGACGAACCAGTAAACCCTCATACAGTCGTACTCCCCTCCGCGTGGGAAACAACTGTCGTGTCTTCCCTGCCTCCGTGTCGTTCCCTTCCTAGGCCTCGTCGTCGTCCACCGCCCTGGTGCTCTCGACGCGGCCTGGTCAACGTGGTCAACGACCGACATGCATCTGAAGTGGACTGTACATGGAGAGGCCGACAGCTGGGTCCATGGCCGCACGCAAGGAAATGCCTCCTTCTTACACGTAAAATAATGATTCCTCCACCTGACATCAGGGACCCACCGAAAGGGACTCTGTATTTCACGAAAAAAACGTTACCGCCGCTGACAGCTCGGACCCACCAGCTATATCTTCGCACACAAGGAATGTTGGAAATATGCCCTAGAGGCAATAATAAATTGATTATTATTATATTTCCTTGTTCATGATAATCGTTTATTATCCATGCTAGAATTGTATTGATAGGAAACTCAGATACATGTGTGGATACATAGACAACACCATGTCCCTAGTAAGCCTCTAGTTGACTAGCTCGTTGATCAATAGATGGTTACGGTTTACTGACCATGGACATTGGATGTCATTGATAACGGGATCACATCATTAGGAGAATGATGTGATGGACAAGACCCAATCCTAAGCCTAGCACAAGATCATGTAGTTTGTATGCTAAAGCTTTTCTAATGTCAAGTATCATTTCCTAGACCATGAGATTGTGCAACTCCCGGATACCGTAGGAGTGCTTTGGGTGTGCCAAACGTCACAACGTAACTGGGTGGCTATAAAGGTACATTACAGGTATCTCCGAAAGTGTCTGTTGGGTTGGCATGAATCGAGACTGGGATTTGTCACTCCGTGTAAACGGAGAGGTATCTCTGGGCCCACTCGGTAGGACATCATCATAATGTGCACAATGTGATCAAGGAGTTGATCACGGGATGATGTGTTACGGAACGAGTAAAGAGACTTGCCGGTAACGAGATTGAACAAGGTATCGGGATACCGACGATCGAATCTCGGGCAAGTGTCGTACCGATAGACAAAGGGAACTGTATACGGGATTGATTAAGTCCTTGACATCGTGGTTCATCCGATGAGATCATCGTGGAACATGTGGGAGCCAACATGGGTATCCAGATCCCGCTGTTGGTTATTGACCGGAGAATGTCTCGGTCATGTCTGCATGTCTCCCGAACCCGTAGGGTCTACACACTTAAGGTTCGATGACGCTAGGGTTGTAAAGGAAGTTTGTATGTGGTTACCGAATGTTGTTCGGAGTCCCGGATGAGATCCCGGACATCACGAGGAGTTCCGGAATGGTCCGGAGGTAAAGATTTATATATGGGAAGTCCTGTTTTGGTCACCGGAAGAGTTTCGGGGTTTATCGGTAACGTACCGGGACCACCGGGAGGGTCCCGGGGGTCCACCAAGTGGGGCCAAAAGCCCCGGAGGGCTACATGGGCCAAGTGTGGGAGGGGACCAGCCCCAGGTGGGCTGGTGCGCCCCCCACAAGGGCCCAAGGCGCCTCCAAGAGGGAAAGGGGGCAAACCCTAGGGCAGATGGGCCCTAAGGCCCACCCCAGGTGCGCCTCCCACTCCCCCCCTTGTGGCCGCCACCCAGATGGGATCTGGGGGCGCAGCCCCTCCCCTCCCCCTATATATACTTGAGGTTTGGGCTGCCCAACAGACATGAGTTCAGGGACATATATGATGATCCTTGAGATATTCGCGATGTTTGACACCACAAAAGTAGAAATCAAAAGGGAGCATCAATCGTTGATGGTTAGTAAAACCACTAGTTTCAAGAAGGGCAAGGGCAAGAAAGGGATACTTCATGGAACAACAAATCAGTTGCTGTTCTAGTGAAGAAACCCAAAGTTGAACCCAAGCCCGAGACTAAGTGCTTCTGTAATAAGGGGAACAGTCACTGAAGCAGAACCACCCTAGATACTTGGTAGATAAGAAGGCTGGCAAGGTTGATAGAAGTATATTGGATATACATTGTGTTAATGTGTACTTTACTAGTACTCCTAGTAGCACCATGGTATTAGATACCGGTTCGGTTGCTAAGTGTTAGTAAACTCGAAATAAAAGGCTGCGGAGTAAACGGAGACTAGCTAAAGGTGAGCTGGCGATATGTGTTGGAAGTTTTTCCCAAGCTTGATGTGATCAAGCATCGCACGCTCCCTCTACCATCGAGATTGGTTTTTGCGTTGAGCATAGACATGATTGGATTATGTCTATCGCAATACGGTTATTCATTTAAGGAGAATAATGGTTACTCTGTTTATTTGAATAATACCTTCAATGGTCTTGCACCTAAAATGAATGGTTTATTGAATCTCGATCGTAGTGATACACATGTTCATGCCAAAAGATATAAGATAGTAATGATAGTACCACCTACTTGTGGCACTGCCACTTAAGTCATATCGGCATAAAACGCATGAAGAAGCTCCATGTTGATGGATCTTTGGGCTCACTCGTTTTTGAAAAGTTTGAGACATGCGAACCATGTCTATTGGTGTATATGCATGAAGAAACTCCATGCAAATGGACCGTTTGGACTCACTTGATTTTGAATCACTTGAGACATGCAAATCATACCACATGGGCAAGATGACTGAAAGCCTCGTTTTCAGTAAAATGGAACTAGAAAGCAACTTGCTGGAAGTAATACATTTTGATGTGTGCAGTCCAATGAGTGCTGAGGTGTGTAGTGGATATCGTTATGTTCTTACTTCACAGATGATTTGAGTAGATGTTGAGTATATTTACTTGATGAATCACGAATCTGAATTATTGAAAGGTTCAAGTAATTTCAGGGTGAAGTTGTAAGATCGTCGTGACAAGAGGATAAAAGATCTATGATATGATCATAGAGAGGAATATCTGAATTACGAGTTTGGCACAGAATTAAGACGTTGAGGAAATTGTTTCACAACTAATACAGCTAGGAACACCATAGTGTGATGGTGTGTCCGAACACCATAACTGCACCCTATTGGATATGATGCATACCATGATGTCTCTTATCGAATTACCACGATAGTTTATGGGTTAAGCATTAGAAACAACCACATTCCCTTTAAATAGGGCACCACGTAATTCTGATGAGATGACACCGTATGAACTATGGTTTAGAGAAACCTAAGCTGTCATTTCTTAAAAGTTTGGGGCTGCGACGCTTATGTGAAAAAGTTTCAGGCTGATAAGCTCGAACCCAAAGCGGATAAATGCATCTTCATAGGACACCCAAAACAGTTGGGTATACCTCCTGTCTCAGATCCAAAAGCAATAAGGGATTGTTTCTAGAATCGGGTCCTTTCTCGAGGAAAAGTTCCTCTCGAAAGAATTGAGTGGGAGGATGGTGGAGACTTGATGAGGTTATCGAACCGTCTCTTCAACTAGTGTGTGGCAGCGCACAGGGAGTTGTTCCTGTGGCACCTACACCAATTGAAGTGGAAGCTTATGATAGTGATCATGAAACTTCAGATTAAGTCACTACGAAACCTCGTGGGATGACAAGGATGCGTACTACTTTAGAGTGGTACGTAATCCTGTCTTGGAAGTCATGTTGCTAGACAACAATGAACCTACGAGCTATGGAGAAGCGATGGTGGGCCTGGATTCCAAAATGGCTCGAGGCCATATAATCCGAGAGAGGATCCATATATGAAAACAAAGTGTAGACTTTGGAAGAACTACTTGATTGTCATAAGGTTGTTAGGTACATATGGATTTTATAAGGAAGACGGAAAATGATGGTAAGTATCACCATTAAGAAAGCTCGACTTGTCGTTAAGATGTTTTCCGACAAGTTCAAGGAGTTGACTATGATGAGACTTTCTCACTCGTAGCGATGCTAAGAGTCTGTTGGAATTATATTAGCAATTACTGCATTATTTATGAAATCTTGCAGATAGGATGTCAAAACATTGTTTCCTCGATGATTTTTGAGGAAAGGTTGTATGTGATACAACCGGAAGGTTTTGTTAATCCTGAAAGATGCTAACAAGTATGCAAAGCTCCAGCAATCCTTCTAAGGACTGGAGTAAGCATCTCGGAGTTGGAATGTATGCTTTGATGAGATGATCAAAGTTTTGGGTGTATACAAAGTTTATGAGAAACTTGTATTTCCAAAGAAGTGAGTGGGAGCACTATAGAATTTCTGATGAGTATATGTTGTTAACATATTGTTGATCATAAATGATGTAGAATTTCTGGAAAGCATGCAGAGTTATTTGAAAAGTGTTTTTCAAAGGAAAGCCTGGATTAAGCTACTTGAACATTCAGCATCAAGATCTATAAGGATAGATCAAAACGCTTAATGGTACTTTCAAATGAGCACATACCTTGACATGATCTTGAAGGTGTTCAAGATGGATCAGTCAAAGAAGGAGTTCTTGCCTGAGTTGTAAGGTATGAAGTTAAGACTTAAAGCTCAACCACGGTAGAAGAAAGAGGAAGGACGAAGGTCGTCCCCTATGCTTTTGTGATAGGCTCTCTACAGTATGCTATGCTGTGTGCCGCACCTGAAGTGTGCCTTGCCATGAGTCAGTCAAGGGGTACAAGAGTGATCCATGAATGGATCACAGGACAGCGGTCAAAGTTATCCTTAGTAACTAGTGGACTAAGGAATTTTTTTGATTATGGAGGTGGTAAAAGAGTTCGTCGTAAAGGGTTACGCCGATGCAAACTTTGACACTAATCCAGATTATTCTGAGTAGTAAACTGGATTCGTATAGTAGAACAGTTATTTGGAATAGCTCCAAATAGAACGTGGTAGCTGCATCTAGGAGATGACATAGAGATTTGTAAAGCACACACGAATCTGAAAGATTCAGACCCGTTGACTATAACATCTCTCACAAGCATAACATGATCAAACCCAGAACTCATCGAGTGTTAATCACATGGTAATGTGAACTAGATTATTGACTCTAGTAAACTCTTTGGGTGTTAGTCACATGGGGATGTGACCTTGAGTGTTAATCACATATCGATGTGAACTGGATTATTGACTCTAGTGCAAGTGGGAGACTGTTGGAAATATGCCCTAGAGGCAATAATAAATTGATTATTATTATATTTCCTTGTTCATGATAATCGTTTATTATCCATGCTAGAATTGTATTGATAGGAAACTCAGATACATGTGTGGATACATAGACAACACCATGTCCCTAGTAAGCCTCTAGTTGACTAGCTCGTTGATCAATAGATGGTTACGGTTTCCTGACCATGGACATTGGATGTCATTGATAACGGGATCACATCATTAGGAGAATGATGTGATGGACAAGACCCAATCCTAAGCCTAGCACAAGATCATGTAGTTTGTATGCTAAAGCTTTTCTAATGTCAAGTATCATTTCCTTAGACCATGAGATTGTGCAACTCCCGGATACCGTAGGAGTGCTTTGGGTGTGCCAAACGTCACAACGTAACTGGGTGGCTATAAAGGTACATTACAGGTATCTCCGAAAGTGTCTGTTGGGTTGGCGCGAATCGAGACTGGGATTTGTCACTCCGTGTAAACGGAGAGGTATCTCTGGGCCCACTCGGTAGGACATCATCATAATGTGCACAATGTGATCAAGAAGTTGATCACGGGATGATGTGTTACGGAACGAGTAAAAGAGACTTGCTGGTAACGAGATTGAACAAGGTATCGGGATATCGACGATCGAATCTCGGGCAAGTATCGTACCGCTAGACAAAGGGAATTGTATACGGGATTGATTAAGTCCATGACATCGTGGTTCATCCGATGAGATCATCGTGGAGCATGTGGGAGCCAACATGGGTATCCAGATCCCGTTGTTGGTTATTGACCAGAGAGTTATCTCGGTCATGTCTGCATGTTTCCCGAACCCATAGGGTCTACACACTTAAGGTTCGATGACGCTAGGGTTATAGGGAATAGATATACATGGTTACCGAATATTGTTTGCAGTCCCGGATGAGATCCCGGACGTCACGAGGAGTTCCGGAATGGTCCGGAGGTAAAGATTTATATATGGGAAGTCCTGTTTTGGTCGCCGGAAAAGTTTCGGGGTTTATCGGAAACATACCGGGACCACCGGGAGGGTCTCGGGGGTCCACCAAGTGGGGCCACAAGCCCCGGAGGGCTACATGGGCCAAGTGTGGGAGGGGACCAGCCCCAGGTGGGCTGGTGCGCCCCCCACAAGGGCCCAAGGCGCCTCCAAGAGGGAAAGGGGGCAAACCCTAGGGTAGATGGGCCCTAAGGCCCACCCCAGGTGCGCCTCCCCCTCTCCCCCTTGTGGCCGCCACCCAGATGGGATCTGGGGGCTGCCACCACCCCTAGGGAGGGAACCCTTGGTGGGGGCGCATCCCCTCCGCTCCCCCTATATATACTTGAGGTTTTGGCTGCCCAACAGACATGAGTTCTTGACCTCTCCCTGGCGCAGCCCTACCTCTCTTTCTCCTCATATCTCGCGGTGCTTGGCGAAGCCCTGCTGGAGTACCACGCTCCTCCACCACCACCACGCCGTCGTGCTGCTGCTGGATGGAGTCTTCCCCAACCTCTCCTTCTCCCCTTGCTGGATCAAGGCGTAGGAGACGTCACCGGGCTGTACGTGTGTTGAACACGGAGGTGCCGTCCGTTCGGCACTAGGATCATCGGTGATTTGAATCACGACGAGTACGACTCCATCAATCTCGTTCACTTGAACGCTTCCGCGTAGCAATCTACAAGGGTATGTAGATGCACTCTCCTTCCCTTCGTTGCTAGATTACTCCATAGATTGATCTTGGTGACGCGTAGGAAAATTTTGAATTTATGCTACGTTCCCCAACAAGGAAGTGCCTCCTTATTACGCTAAAAAAATGAACACCCCCTACTAGGTGGGACCCACCTTGGTGGGAGGCTGACTTGTGGGCCTACTAAGTTGACGGGGACGGAGGACTTTGTCAACTTAGTCGATATGCACGATTCTAGCTCCAGTGACCGTACGATGTCCATCCAACGGCTATAGTGCTTCTTCAACCTCTGGTCTTCTTGCTCCAGCCGCCCAAACCAGCGCCGGTCGTGCCTCGTGCTCCTGCCTCCCGTGGCTGGCTGCGATGCGGCGGAGGCGTCACCGCCCCCTATTACTCCCACCGCTCGCCAGGCCATCCCTCTACTCACCCACACCCCCTGTTATTCTGCGGTGACGGCAGCCTCACATCGTAGCGAACCAGTGAACCCTCGTACTCCTCTACGCGTGGGCATCCACTGCCGCGTCTTCCCCGGCTCTGCGTCGTCCCCTTCCTAGGCCTCCTCATCGTCTACCGCCCTGGTGCTCTTGGCACGGCGTGGTCAACGTGGTCAAGGAACGGCTTCCATCGGACGTGGACTGTACGTGGAGAGGCTGACAGCTGGGTCCACGGCCGCAGCAAGGAAGTGCCTCCTTATTACGTGCAAAATAATTATTCCTCCACCTGACAGCGGGACCCACCGGACGGGCCACTGTATTTCACGAAAAAAATGTTTCCCCCTGACTGCTGGGACCCACCAGCTACATCTTCGCACGCAAGGAAGTGCATCCGGGCAAAAAAAACGATTCGCCCCCTGACTGCTGGGACCCACCAGCTACATCTTCGCAGACAAGGAAGTGCCTGACAGTCGGGACCCACCTAGTCGAAGCGTATGTAGCGTTGTCATTCTAGTCGCGAACGTGTACGTACATACTGGTCGATGTAGAGGCGCGCACGTGTCGTAGTAGAGGCGCGCACATAGCATTTACACATACGTACAACGGCCAGTGTGCAAGAAAGAAAATACGGTCACGTATGTGTACATACGGGCGGGGTCTTGAACGCCTACTCGCGCATATGTACGGCCAGGGCTCGTGTACATGGCTGGGTCGGAACGGAGAAACAACGTCGTCGTCGTGTTCATGGGGAGACAACGGAATGTGTCGTGTTCATGGGGAGGCAAAGGAATGTGTCGTGTTCATCGGGAGGGCTTGTACGGAACAGGCGATGGAAACGAGGCCTGGCGTACCGCACAACGGAGGAAACGGCCTTGTGTTCGACCGGCCACGTTCGAAACGGGATCCTATTCATCGGGAGGGGTCTGGCGTACCGCAAAACGAAGGAAACGGACCTCCTATGGTCGAAATGGGGGTCCTGTTGATCGAGAGGGGTGTGGCGTACCGCAAAATGGAGGAAACGGACTTGTGTTGGAGCGCTACGGTCGAAACGGGGGTCCTGTTCATCGGGAGGGGTGTGGCGTACCGCAAAACGGGACTCCACGGGATACTGTTCATCTCCACCGTCAACCTCCTCCAACCTCCACGGGCTCCTGTTCATCCAGCCTCCACGGGCTCCTATTCATCCAGCCTCCACCGCGCGCTACTCCACCGGCTACTGTTCAACCACCCCTCCACCGTCTACTGTTCATCCAGCCCTCCACACCACGGGGTCCTGTTCAACCACCCCTCCACGGGCACCCCTCCACCGTCTACTGTTCATCCAGCCCTCCACACCACAGGGTCCTGTTCAACCACCCCTCCACCGTCTACTGTTCATCCAGCCCTCCACACCACGGGGTCCTGTTCATCCACCCCTCCATGGGCACCCCTCCACCGTCTACTGTTCATCCAGCCCTCCACCACACCACGGGGTCCTCTTCATCCAGAGGCAACGCCACCGCTCACTGTTCATCCAACCCCCCCCCCCCCCCCCCCCCCCCCCCCCCCCCCCCCCCCGCGATGCTCACTGTTCATCCCATCGATCGGCTTCAGTTAGCAGCAGTAGCGAAGGAATCGCTCGATCGGGTTCAGTTAACAGCCATCGATCGATCGCTCGAGTTCAGTAACGCGTAGCCTGCAGTGCAATCGCTCGTGTTCAGTTAGAGCCCAACGCCTCTCTCGGGTTCAGTTAGAGCCAATGCCTCGCACACACGCGCGTACGTGTACAAGAGAAACTCGCATCGCTCGGCCCCGACCTCCCACCACAACCGGGAACTCCCTGAAATTTTCCTCCCCCTCGCTTCTACCACGGTTTTTTCCGTCATGGACGGCCCAAAGAATGTCATGCAGCTGCGTCTCCGGCCCGCCCAGGACGAAAAGCCCATTTTCTGTCATGATTTTTTGTCATAGAAGTAGGAGACCACCACATCTATGATGATACCGGGTTTTGTCACAATTATCATCATAGAAGTGTCATATGTATGACAGAAAAAATTCGTTCGGCCCAAAATGTCACGGATGTGTCTTTTTTTTGTAGTGAGCGACTTCTGTCTTTTCTTTTCTGCATTCATCAACAGTGCGTCAAAGTCTGAAATACCCATGCATAAAAAAACAATAGTGTGAGTATGGGTGAAGTGTGTGCACAGTTAGTACAGTGTAAAGGTAGCAGATAGCAGGTTGGTGAGAAATAAATGACGGGAGACATATGATAGCTCTACAACATGCATGGCACACTAAATTACTACATGATTCTATGAAAATAACAGTCGACTGAAAGCAAATAGGTCAGTCCATTTTTTCTGCACCGTCCGATGTACAAAGAACGGGCAGATCGCCTTCATCTACCTCCAGCCAGTCAGTGTTGATGATCTTCCTCGAAACGCCAGCGACCACCGGCTGATGACCCACAAGTATAGGGGATAGCAACAGCTTTCGAGGGTAGAGTATTCAACCCAAATTTATTGATTCGACACAAGGGGAGCCAAAGAATATTCTCAAGTATTAGCAGCTGAGTTGTCAATTCAACCACACTTGGAAACTTAGTATCTGCAGCAAAGTGTTTAGTAGCAAAGTAATATGATAGTGATGGTAACGGTAACAAAAGAGTAACGAAAGCAAAGTAATGTTTTTGGTATTTTGTAGTGATTGTAACAATAGCAACGAGAAAGTAAATAAGCGTAAAACAGTATATGGAAAGCTCGTAGGCATCGGATCAGTGATGGATAATTATGCTGGATGTGGTTCATCATGTAACAGTCATAACATAGGGTGACACAGAACTAGCTCCAATTCATCAATGTAATGTAGGCATGTATTCCAAATATAGTCATACGTGCTTATGGAAAAGAACTTGCATGACATCTTTTGTCCTACTCTCCCGTGGCAGCAGGGTCCTAATGGAAACTAAGGGATATTAAGGCCTCCTTTTAATAGAGAACCGGAACAAAGCATTAGCACATAGTGAATACATGAACTCCTCAAACTACAGTCATCACCGGTAAGTATCCCGATTATTGTCACTTCGGGGTTAACGGATCATAACACATAATAGGTGACTATAGACTTGCAAGATAGGATCAAGAACTCTCATATATTGATGAAAACATAATAGGTTCAGATCTGAAATCATGGCACTCGGGCCCTAGTGACAAGCATTAAGCATAGCAAAGTCATAGCAACATCAATCTCAGAACATAGTAGATACTGGGGATCAAACCCTAACAAAACTAACTCGATTACATGATAAACCTCATCCAACCCATCACCGTCCAGCAAGCCTACGATGGAATTAGTCACGCACGGCGGTGAGCATCATGAAATTGGTGATGTAGGATGGTTGATGATGACGACGGCGACGAATCCCCCTCTCCGGAGCCCCGAACGGACTCCAGATCAGCCCTCCCGAGAGGTTTTAGGGCTTGGCGGCGGCTCCGTATCGTAAAACGCGATGAAATCTTCTCTCCTATTTTTTCTCCCCGAAAGCAGTTATATAGAGTTGGAGTTGGAGTCGGGAGGTTTCCAGGGGGCCCACGAGGTAGGGGGGCGTGCCCTAGGGGGGCGCGCCCCCACCCTCGTGGCAAGGGTGTGGGCCCCCTGGTCTTCATCTTTGGTTAGGATTTTTTATTATTTATTGTAAGAAATTCCGTGGAGTTTCAGGTCATTCCGAGAACTTTTGTTTTCTGCACATAAAACAACATCATGGCAATTCTGCTGAAAACTGCGTCAGTCCGGGTTAGTTCCATTCAAATCATACATGTTAGAGTCCAAAACAAGGGCAAAAGTGTTTGGAAAATTAGATATGCCGAAGACGTATCAACTCACCCAAGCTTAAACCCTTGCTTGTCCTCAAGCAATTCAATTGACAAACTGAAAGAAATAAAGAAAAACTTTTACAAACTCTGTTTGCTCTTGTTGTTATAAATATGTCAAGCCAGCTTTCAAGTTTTCAGCAAAGATTATAACTAACCACATTTGCAATAATTCTCAGGTCTCATGATTACCCATATCAATAGCATAATCAACTAGCAAGCCATAATAATAAATTTCAGATGACAACACTTTCTCAAAACAATCATAATATGATATAACAAGATGGTATCTCGCTAGCCCTTTCTGAGACCGCAAAACATAAATGCAGAGCACCTTTAAAGATCAAGGACTGACTAGACATTGTAATTCATGGTAAAAGAGATCCAATCATAGTAACACCCAATATAAATTAACAGTAATGAATGCAAATGACAGCGGTGCTCTCCAGCTAGTGCTTTTTAATAAGAGGATGATGACTCAACATAAAAGTAAATAGATAGGCCCTTCGCAGAGGGAAGCAGGGATTTGTTGAGGTGCCAGAGCTCGGTTTTGAAATAGAGGTGAATAATATTTTGAGCGATATACTTTCATTGTCAACATAACAACCAAGAGATGGTGATATCTTCCATGCTACACACATTATAGGCGGTTCCCAAACAAAATGGTAAAGTTTATACTCCCCCTCCACCAACAAACATCAATCCATGGCTTGCTCGAAACAACGAGTGCCTCCAACATACATCAGGTCCCAGGGGGAGTTTTGTTTTGCAATTATTTTGATTTAGTTTGCATAAAGCATGGGACTGGGCATCCCGGTGACCAGCCATTTTCTCATGAGTGAGGAGCGGAGTCCACTCCTCTTGAGAATAACCTGCCTAGCATGGAAGATACAGGCAGCCCTAGTTGATACATGAGCTATTCGAGCATACAAAACAGGATGATTATTTGAAGGTTTAGAGTTTGGCACATACAAATTTACTTGGAACGGTAGGTAGATACCGCATATAGGAAGGTATAGTGGACTCATCTGGAATAACTTTGGGGTTTAAGGGATTGGATGCACAAGCAGTATTCCCGCTTAGTACAGGTGAAGGCTAGCAAAAGACTGGGAAGCGACCAACTAGAGAGCGACAACAGCCATGTACATGCATTAAAATTAATAAACATTGGATGCAAGCATGAGTAGGATATAATCCACCATGAACATAAATATCGTGAAGGCTATGTTGATTTGTTTCAACTACATGCGTGAACATGTGCCAAGTCAAGTCACTTAAATCATTCAGAGGAGGATACCACCCTATCATACCATATCATAACCATTTTTAAAGCATGTTGGCACGCAAGGTAAACCATTATAACTCATAGCTAATCAAGCATGGCACATGCAACTATGATCTCTAATTGTCATTGCAAACATGTTTATTCATAACAAGCTGAATCAAGAACGATGAACTCATCATATTTACAAAAACAAAAGAGGTCGAGTTCATACCAGCTTTTCTCATCTCAGTCAGTCCATCATATATCATCATAATTGCCTTTCACTTGCACGACCGAACGATGTGAATAATAATAAGAGTGCACGTGCATTGGACTAAGCTGGAATCTGCGAGCATTCAATAAACAGGAGAAGACAAAGCAATATGGGCTCTTGGTTAAATCAACAATAAAGCATATAAGAGCCACTTCAACAATTTAATCATGGTCTTCTCCTACTGACCCCCAAAGAAAAGAAAAGAAATAAAACTATTTACACGGGAAAGCTCCCAACAAGCAAAAGAAGAACATGAAATATTTGTGGGTTTTCTTTTTTATTACTACTACAAGCATGGAAAGTAAATTAATTAAAAGCTACAACTAATTTTTTTTGGTTTTTTAAGGTTTATTAAACACACAAGAAGAAAACATAAAAGGAAATAAACTAGCATGGATGATACAATGAAAAAGTATGAGCACCGACATCTAGCAATGAGTGTGTGTGAACATAAATGTAATGTCAGTGAGAAATACGTACTCCCCCAAGCTTAGGCTTTTGTCCTAAGTTGGTCTATGGCCACGGCTGGCCTGGCTAATATCCATAATAATAGTTGTTGGGGTCGTACTGCGATGAGGAAGAAGAAGGCTCCGATTGCCACTCGCTGGCAATCATCTCCGGATCCCACTGATAGTTAGACTGTCGTGAAGGATCAAATTGTGGTTCTGGTTCTGGCTCCTCGGCTGGTGCAGGGTTCCGGTAGGCGTGGATAGCCGTCAACAGAACAAGGTACGTGCCTACAGTCAAATCAAACAAAGAAGGAGCAGGCAAGGTAATAGTCTCAGGATGATGTTTATTAAAGAACAATTGATATTTAAGCTCTCCTGCCCTATTCTTAATAATAAAATCATGTGCCACCATACTTTTATAATCTAGATAAACACGAGGCAACACTTTTTCTTCCTTCTCAGCATGCCTAATAGGTATGTTAAAATGTGCAGCTAGGCATGTAGCATAGATGCCTCCAAAGATGGGGCCCTTTGTACGGTTCAGACTTAACCGTTTAGCAATAATACCGTCCATACTAAAAGTGTTATCACTGTATAAACCATGGAGCAGAATAATTATATCAGGGATACTAAGGTTTCCACAGTTTCCGCGTCCAATTAAGCAACGACTAGCAAATAATGCAAAGTAACGTAAAACAGGAAAATGTATGCTAGTGATTCGTGCATCGGAAATCTTCCTAGTGTCTCCTACAGTGATAGTATCAATAAACCCCTCCACATCATCATGATGTGGTTCTTCTGTCTTGCCCCCAAAAGGGACTAAACAAATCCGACAGAAATCATAAGGTGACATCTCCTTATGCTCATCATATAAATGAAACTCCACCGTAGGTGGTGAGTTCCTAGAATGAAAATGAAAGTTTTGCACAATGGTATTTGTGACTAAGAGATACTGATTGCACTGGTCGTGAGGCAAGCGGTGAGGCCTGCATTATGAGCCAATTCATGAACATCTTCATAAATCCCAGTTGCTCTCAAGAAATCCTCGGAAGGCCATTCACACGCCCGAACCTCCGCGGTGCGCAGCAAATTATACTTAGGCTTCGGTGCCTTTTCCTTCGAGCTTTGGCTCGATGAGCCCCTCAATAATCTCCTCATCATTTTCTGAAATTTTTTGAAATTTTTAGTAACTTCAAAATAAAAGTAAACCAAATTCAATAATATTGATAGCAACTACTCCTACAAGTGCCTAGGGCCTATATCATGCATCAAAACTACTTTTGACCATATAAATTTGACATGCAAGCTCAAGAACAGGGTCACCTAAGCAGCAAAAATTTGCAATGAATAAAGCACTAGAACAAAAACTAATTGGACCAATGGAGGAGTCACATACCAAGGAACAATCTCCCCAAGCAGTTTTGTCAGAGGTGCTTTGAGCAAGGAGATCGAAAATGGCAGCAAAACGAGCTTGGACTCGTGCAAATTGCGTATTTGCACGAGTTAGGACAGTAATTTCCTACCACCAAAACATTAGTCTCACACGGTTTCGGGTGACCAGAGGCCTATTTGGCGCTTTGTTCAATATTTGGGAGCAGAAGCATTAACTTTTTCGGTTCTCTTGAATTGAACTTTCAGGATTTTTCAAACTTCACAAATCTTTACTCTTGAAAATCCAAAAGCTACGATTATTTTGGAATGGAGGGGGTACATTTGAATATACATTGTACACGAGTATATATTAAAAAATATGCAACTTACCTCAGTTCATGCATGGTTCCAGATATAATCTCCTTGGTTGCAAAAAAAAGTTAGATATGCGTATGAATATATATAGCATGTTCAAACTCACAACAAAGATTGATGCCCCCTTTTACATCTGATTTACAAAAGCCATTATCTCGGGTTCAAGTAGATGAATGCACTTCCTATGAATTCGAATCTTCGAAACCCCCTTTATGTTGAATTCGACATGTATTCTATTTTATAGCTAGCAATTTGGAATGTATCCATGCAAGTAACAAATGTATAAAGTTCTTCACACTAAAAACATGGAGTGCACTAATTAATGTTTATATATGAATTGCAAAAGCATCCATTGCTTGTATTTCAAACCGCTCTCACTCTATGGATCGATAATATGAAATAAACACATGCACATGCTAGAATTCAATAGAGTATGGGTGACTGATAGACCGATTTTCATCCATACGCAATTTGCAAAATTCATGATCTCATCCAAAAATAATAATGCCATTTATATTTTAATTTAATGCGTAGAACCGCCTTTTACACGTAGATGCACTATGCCTCACCCCGTTCTCACAAACGCGTTATATATCTCTCTATCTAACGCATAAGTGCACACACTTTATATGCATCGGCATTTCTCTTTCACACATGCTCACAATCTCTCTCAGGGTGTCGGGGTGTCTCACACACATGCTCTATCTATTTCTCTCTCTCTCTCTTTCTAACTACTATGTACCACTCTTTTCACTAATCTCAGTTGGAAAAAACTATTTCTCTCACATGCATATATACACATGCACGGTCTCTACTAGCCCTCTATACGCACATATATGTGCCTACGTGTCTCCCGCACACACATTATCTTTAGGCCTCTCTCGCACACATTGCCCCCTCCCCCCCAACACAACTCTCTCTTAGTAGTTGGCAAATATGATTTCATCATATCATTCCGTAGGATATCCCTGGCTGTTAGGCTGGCTGGTAATACAAGGCAAAGTTTTACCCTAGTTCGGATCGGACCCTTGCAGTTGAAGAAAGAGCCTACTCCTGGTACTGTATATTAGTGATAGGGGGTGTACAAAGTACACGTGAATACCAGGCATTGTGCGTGTGTGTATACTATCGACGAACTAGCCCCCAAGCTTGTATAACATACTAAGGGCCTAGGGTTACAAATCATATATAGTCGGCTTATCAGCAGTGGGGATAGAGTCCTCCGCGACTCTGGTAGCTTCGTGTTGTATGCCGAGTCCTCCACATGGGTCTTCGTATAACATGTCTCGGTCCAACCTATATGTGGCGCAGGATGGAACCGACCCATGAGTCTTCGTGTTGACCCACCACAACTAAAAATGATGTGCCCACCACACCACACACGCAATCAGCCGCTAAGAAAATAAGCATATACAATAGTACAATGGTATCTAGCTCACGATATGTCTTCATATTTTGTTGATGACACCGACGGACTTTGCATTTGATGCGTGCTCCGTATTTTGTTGGCGACACTTACGGTCATTGTATTTGAAGCGAAAGCACGATATGGTCACTGGACTTTAGAATAAGCTCATCATGGTCACCACATACGTTTTGTCATGCTAACCAACATGTGGTTGGATGGTTAGAGGACAGTGGGTTCTCGAGCCCACCAAGGTTAAAGTCCCGGTGCTCGCATTTATCTTGTGTTAATTTCAGTATTTTCCGGCGATGTACGTTCAGTGGGAGGAGATGTTCCACTCGACTACGAGGCACCTATGGTGACTTCGTAAAATCTCAAGATCATATATGCTGGCCCACTCTCTCAAAGGTGCTCATAGGGGTAGGGTTCGCGTGTGTGCGCTTATAGAGGTGAGTGCTTGCGCGTATATATGAGCCCTTGCGTCTGTACCGTGTTAAACAAATACATATCATGATTATACGATCACTGGCTCACCCGTACAACTCCGTATTTTGTTGATGACACAATCAATTGACCAGTAAAACGTTCCACGCGGCGCAACTAGTGTTGCACCATCGGGGTGCGTAACCGTGGGGCCCACCTGTCTGCCCATATATGAAAGAAAGAAATGGTAGTTTGAGTCTGTACTGTGTTAATAAAATAGGAGTACATTTTAGGGTGATCATACGGTCACTGGCTCACCATACAGCTCCGTAATTTGTTGATAACACGATCAATTGACCAGTCAAACGGTCCACATTCAGCAGCGCACATTACCATAGGGCCCACCCGTCAGCACGTATATGAAGGATAGAAATGGTAATAAATTAGTGGTCGGTGGGTATTCGAAGTCGTGAGACCTCTGGTTGGTAGTCACCGGCGGTTGGGGGTCGTTCAATGGGCGGTGGGGTGGGGATCCCCGGAGAAAAAGCTCGGCGGGGGGGGGGGGGGCTAGGGGGATGGCCGGTGCGGCGGCGAACCGGCGGTGGGGAGTGGTTTCAGGGAGGGCGGGCCGGCCTGATACGTCTCCAACATATCTATAATTTTTAATTGTTCCATGCTATTACATTATGTCTTTTGGATGTTTATGGGCTTTATTATATACTTTTATATTATTCTTGGGACTAACCTATTGACCCAGAGCCCAGTACCAGTTTCTGTTTTTTCCTTGTTTTAGAGTATCAGAGAAAAGGAAAATCAAACGGAGTCCAATTGACCTGAAACTTCACGGAACTTATTTTTGGAAGGAAAGCAACCAGGAGACTTGGAGTCCATGTAAGGGAAGATTCGAGGAGGCCACGAGGTAGGGGGCGCTCCCTCCACCCTAGTGCACCCATACAATTTACCATTATATTGGGTGTGTTGGGGACACAAGAGACTCTTTGTTATTTGGTTGCAGGGTTGCTTGAGAGAGACCATCTTCATCCTACGCCTCCTATGGATTGATAAACCTTAGGTCATCCACTTGAGGGAAATTTGCTACTGTCCTACAAACCTGTGCACTTGGAGGCCCAACAACGTCTACAAGAAGAAGGTTGTGTAGTAGACATCAAGCTCTTTTCTGGCGCCGTTGCCGGGGAGGTGAGTGCTTGAAGGTATATCTTTAGATCTTACAATCGAGTCTTTTAGTTTCTTGTTTTAGCACTAGTTTAGTTTATAAAAGAAAACTACAAAAATATGGAATTGAGTTTGTCTCATACGCTTCGTCTTTTTAATATCTTTCGTGAGTATGATGGAAAGGAAAATTGTGCCAAAGTGTTAGAAGAAGAATGCATTAAAATGTTTGGCACTAAATCTTTGAATGATGAGCATGATTGCAATGTTGTTGGTATGAACTCCTTGAATATCCATAGTACTAATGATGATTGCACTAGTTATGATGAAAATGTCTCCTATAAACATGTCAATTTTTGTGGAGTGCATTGGGTTTGCAAGTATACACCAAATAGGGAAGATAGATATTGCAAGAGGCATAAGTATTTAGAAACTAAATTGTTGCAAGAAAGTCTTGATGATTGTGCTGAAAAAATCAATATTTTTCGCACCCCTTGTGAACTTTTCAATGAACATGGTCATTTAAATCTCCAATGCAAATTGTTTCATGACCGAATTGTATCCAAAAATTGTGATAATTTGATTACCCTTGAGCATCATAAAGAGCTTAGTCTTCTTTTGGGGTATGAGGAAATGAAACATATAACTGAGGGTATTCCAAAATTTAATCTTGATAGATTTCTTGATTTTGATCTAGAGAAAATTTATATGTATTGTGCGGTGAATTGTATTGAAAATCCTTATATTGCTAATTACATAAAGAAAATAAAGCAAATAGAAGATGAAGAGAATACTAATGAAAGGGAAGATACTTCCCAATATCCTTCTATTATTTCTTATGATGAATCAGGTAACGAGGAGGAGCCTCCTATTCAACCAATCTCATTAATAAGGAGCTCCAAAAAGAGGATTGAACCCACACATGATGCGGTGAAGAAGAAGAAAATAAAAAGGAAGAGAGGTAAAAAGATATCTCCAAATAATGCTGCTCCTATTACTATTGTGCCTCATGAAAATATAATTGTGGAAGATAATGATACTTCTTATGATCTTGAAAATCTTTTTGGCACTTGCTTGGAAGAATATGATAATTGCTATACTATTGGTGCTATCCATACTATTGATTATGAGAGTGATTATGCTTATGATATGAAAAGGCCCAAGCTTGGGGATGATATGTTTGATGAAGATGATGTCTTTGAGAATATATTTGCTGCAATTAATGTTTGTCCCAAGCTTGGGGATGCTACGCTTAATGAAGATGATATGTTTAGTCTCCCAAGTTTTGATATGCAAATTTATAATGATGATAGCATGCCTCCTACTTATGATGATTATTGTGATGATACTTATGCTATAAAAATTAGTGATTATATTTATAAAACTTGCCATGATTATGGTTACCCCTTTTCTGAACATTACTCTTTTAATGTGGAAACAATTTATAGTATTCAAGTCTCTTATGATACTCCCACTATCCCGAATGAGAAGAATTTTGCTTATGTGGAGAGTAATAAAATTTCTATGCTTGTAGATCATGAAAAGAATGCTTTAGGTGCTGGTTATATTTTTGAATTCATTCATGATACTACTGAAAATTATTATGAGGGAGGAACATATGCCTGTAGGAATTGCAATAATATCAAGTTTCCTTTCTATGTGCTTGAAATAATTTTGAAGTTATCCTTGTTTTACCTTCCTATGCAAGTTGATTCTTGTTCCCACAAGTTGTTTGCTCACAAAATCCCTATGCATATGAATTATGTTAGACTTAATGTGCTAGTCATATTCTTCATGATGCTCTCTTTATGTTTCAATTCTTATCTTTTATGTGAGCATCGTTGAAATCATCATGCCTAGCTAGGGGCGTTAAACGATAGCGCTTGTTGGGAGGCAACCCAACTTTATTTTTGTTACTTGATTTTTGTTCCTGTTTAGTAATAAATAATTCATATAGCCTCTGTTTATATGTGGTTTTATGTTTTAATTAGTGTTTTTTCCAAGTAGAACCTTTGGGAAGACTTGGGGAAAGTCTTTGCGATCTTGCTGTAAAAAACAGAAACTTTAGCGCTCACGAGAATTGCTGCCACTTTTATTTGGAAAGTGATATTTAGTTAATTCTTTTTGCAGATGACTAATAGATAAATTTCTCACGTCCAGCAATTTATTTGAGAATTTTATGAGTTCCATAAGTATACGTTTGATCCAGATTACTACAGACTGTTCTGTTTTTGACGGATTCTGTTTTCATCGTGTTGTTTGCTTATTTTGATGAATCTATGAGTAGTATCGGAGGGTATGAATCATAGGTAAGTTGTAATACTGTGATATTACACCAATATGAATTTAGAATGAGTTCAAAACAGTACCTAAGTGGTGATTTATTTTCTTATACTAACAGAGCTTACGAGTTTTCTGTTAAGTTTTGTGTTGTGAAGTTTTCAAGTTTTGGGTAAAGATTCGACGGACTATGGAATAAGGAGTGGCAAGAGCCTAAGCTTGGGGATTCCCAAGGAACCCCAAGATAATATTCAAGGACAACCAAAAGCCTAAGCTTGGGGATTCCCCGGAAGGCATCCCCTCTTTCGTCTTCATTCATCGGTAACTTTACTTGGAGCTATATTTTTATTCTCCACATGATATGTGTTTTGCTTGGAGCGTCATTTTATTTCATTATGTTTTGATTTCTGTTTGAATAAAATACCAAGATCTAAAAATCTTAAATGTTAGAGAGTCTTCACATAGTTGCATAATTATTCGACTACTCATTGAACTTCACTTATATCTTTCGGAGTAGTTTGTCGTTTGCTCTAGTGCTTCACTTATATCTTTTTAGAGCACGGTGGTGGTATTATAGAAATAGATGAACTCTCATGCTTCACTTATATCATTTTGGGAGTTTCAAATATCATGGTAATTTGCTTAAATAATGCTAATATTCTAGGCATCCAAGAATAGTAAAAACTTTCATATAGAGTATTGAATACTAAGAGAAGTTTGATGCTTGATGATTGTTTTGAGATATGGAGGTAATAATATCAAAGTCATGCTAGTTGAGTAGTTGTGAATTTGAGAAATGCTTGTTTTGAAGTTTGCAAGTCCCGTAGCATGCACGTATGGTAAACGTTATGTAACAAATTTGAAACATGAGGTGTTATTTGATTGTCTTCCTTATGAGTGACGGTCGGGGACGAGCGATGGTCTTTTCCTACCAATCTATCCCCCTAGGAGCATGCGCATAGTGCCGAGGTTTCTGATGACTTGTAGATTTTTGCAATAAGTATGTGAGTTCTTTATGACTAATGTTGAGTCCATGGATTATACGCACTCTCACCCTTCTATCCTTGCTAGCCTCTTC
Source organism: Triticum urartu (assembly GCF_003073215.2). Taxonomy (NCBI): domain Eukaryota; kingdom Viridiplantae; phylum Streptophyta; class Magnoliopsida; order Poales; family Poaceae; genus Triticum; species Triticum urartu. The sequence continues at coordinate 137,319,222 of NC_053025.1, read as the reverse complement.
GGTACTGTGCATTGCCCTTTCTCACATTGAGAGTTGGTGCAAACTTCGCCGGTGCATCCAAACCCCGTGATGTGATATGCTCTATCACACATAAACCTCCTAAAATCTTCCTCAAAACAGCCACCATACCTACCTATTATGGCATTTCCATAGCTTTCCGAGATATATTGCCATGCAACTTTCCACCATTCCCTTTATCATGACACATTCATCATTGTCATATTGCTTAGCATGATCATGTAGTTGACATAGTATTTGTGGCAAAGCCACCGTTCATAATTCTTTCATACATGTCACTCTTGATCCATTGCATATCCCCGTACACGACCGGAGGCATTCGTATAGAGTCATCTTCTATTCTAGCATCGAGTTGTAATCATTGAGTTGCAAATAAATAGAAGTGTGATGATCATCATTTTCTAGAGCATTGTCCCAAGTGAGGAATAAAAAAAGACAAAGGCCATAAAAAAGAGAAGGCCCAAAAAAGGGGAGAAAGGCCATAAAAAAAGAGAAGGCCCAAAAAAACAAAAAAATGAGAGAAAAAGAGAGAAGGGACAATGCTACTATCCTTTGCCACACTTGTGCTTCAAAGTAGCACCATAATCCTCATGATAGAGAGTCTCTTGTTTTGTCACTTTCATATACTAGTGGGAATTTTTCATTATAGAACTTGGCTTGTATATTCCAACAATGGGCCTCCTCAAGTGCCCTAGGTCTTCGTGAGCAAGCAAGTTGGATGCACACCCACTTAGTTTCTTTTGTTGAGCTTTCATACATTTATAGCTCTAGTGCATCTGTTGCATGGCAATCCATACTCCTTGCATTGACATCAATTGATGGGCATCTCCCTAGCCCATTGATTAGCCTCGTTGATGTGAGACTTTCTCCTTTTTGTCTTCTCCACATACCCCCCATCATCATATTCTATTCCACCCATAGTGCTATATCCATGGCTCACGCTCATGTATTGCGTGAAGGTTTATGAGTTTGAGATTACTAAAGTATGAAACAATTGCTTGGCTTTTCGTCGGGGTTGTGCATGATGAGAGCATTCTTGTGTGACGAAAATGGAGCATGACTAAACTATATGATTTTGTAGGGATGAACTTTCTTTGGCCATGTTATTTTGAGAGGACATAATTGCTTAGTTAGTATGCTTGAAGTATTATTATTTTTATGTCAATATGAACTTTTGTCTTGAATCTTTCGGATATAAATATTCATAACAAAATTAAGAATAATTACATTGAAATTGTTCCAAGTAGCATTCCACATCAAAAAATTTGTTTTTATCATTTACCTACTCGAGGACGAGCAGGAATTAAGCTTGGGGATGCTGATACGTCTCCAACGTATCTATAATTTTTTATTGTTCCATGCTATTATATTATGTGTTTTGGATGTTTATGGGATTTATTATACACTTTTATATTATTTTTGGGACTAACCTATTGACCCAGAGCCCAGTACCAGTTTCTGTTTTTTCCTTGTTTTAGAGTATCAGAGAAAAGGAAAATCAAACGGAGTCCAATTGACCTGAAACTTCACGGAACTTATTTTTGGAAGGAAAGCAACCAGGAGACTTGGAGTCCATGTAAGGGAAGATTCGAGGAGGCCACGAGGTAGGGGGCGCTCCCTCCACCCTCGTGGGCCCCTCGTGGCCCCCCTGACATACTTCTTCCGCCTATATATCTCCATATAACCTAAAAACATCCGGGAGCACAATAGATCGGGAGTTCCGCCGCCAGATGCCTCCATAGCCACCGAAAGCCAATCTAGACTCGTTCTGGCACCCTGCCGGAGGGGGAATCCCTCTCTGATGGCCATCTTCATCATCCCGCTGCTCTCCATGACGAGGAGGGAGTAGTTCTCCCTCGGGGCTGAGGGTATGTACCAGTAGCTATGTGTTTGATCTCTCTCTCTCTCTCTCTCGTGTTCTTGAGGTGATACGATCTTGATGTATCGCGAGCTTTGCTATTATATTTGGATCCTATGATGTTTTCTCCCCCCTCTACTCTCTTGTAATGGATTGAGTTTCCCCTTTGAAGTTATCTTATCGGATTGAGTCTTTAAAGATTTGAGAACACTTGATGTATGTCTTGCCGTGCGTATCTGTGGTGACAATGGGATACCACGTGATTCACTTGATGTATGTTTTGGTGAACAACTCCCGGGTTCCGCCCATGAACCTATGCATAGGGGTTGGCACAAGTTTTCGTCGTGATTCTCCGGTAGAATCCTTGGGGCACTCTTTGAGGTCCTATGTGTTGGTTGAATAGATGTATCTGAGATTGTGTGATGCATATCGTATAATCATACCCACGGACTTGCACTAGTGAAAGTATGAACCCTAGGCCTTGTTTCCTATCATTGCAATACCGTTTACGCTCACTTTTATCATTAGTTACCTTGCTGTTTTTATATTTTCAGATTACAAAAACTATTATCTACCATCCATATACCACTTGTATCACCATATCTTCGCCAAACTAGTGCACCTATACAATTTACCATTGTATTGGGTGTGTTGGGGACACAAGAGACTCTTTGTTATTTGGTTGCAGGGTTGCTTGATTGAGACCATCTTCATCCTACGCCTCCTACGGATTGATAAACCTTAGGTCATCCACTTGAGGGAAATTTGCTACTGTCCTACAAACCTGTGCACTTGGAGGCCCAACAACGTCTACAAGAAGAAGGTTGTGTAGTAGACATCACGGCCGCATGCAGCAGGGGCTGGCAGTTCGGCTGGTGGTGGCTGGCGGCTCAGGGGGGTGGATTTGATGATAAACCGGAGGCCCTTGATTTCGTATCCAACGGCTGGAAAATCTAATGACCAGAGATGAAAAAGTCAGTCGACTGATGTGTAGCCTCACCCCGCATGTACATGCACGCACGCAAGACACGCACGCATGTAGGCGTGCAACACTGACACGTACACACGCACGCATGCTGGCGTGCAACATTGACACGTACACATGCACTCACGAACACACGCACATACTCGCCCATGCATGCTACACTGAAACGTACCCTTGCACGCACGCAACACTCGCACGCCTGCATGCACACAGCACACGACGCAAGACACACGCTCAACCTATACGTGCATGCACCCTTTGTTAAGGACATGGATTGTTGTGGGTATTAATCAATCTTATCTGTGATAAGCAGAACATTGATGTTTGCAGCGGTCTTTATGAATCACAACGTATCGAATGGGCTATCAACATAGTAGGCATATCTACATGAAAAATATGACATCACACTCAATCAACAATCATCGGTTTATGAAATGCCCGCTTCTGACCACCCTGGCCCACCAAAGGTTCCTCTGCTGTGCGCTGCCTGCGTTGGGTCACTGACATGCAGGCCATGCACCCAAAGAGCCCACACGTCAGTGGAAGAACGGCGCGGTGTCCTAGGTCAGAGTCGAGGGCGCCACTCATGGCACGCCTGGGTGAACACGCCTCCGTGCCGCATTCAAACGCCTCCATGAAACCCGCCCGTGTGGAAGCCGAGAAACCCACTCTGGACACACGTCCGTTCATGACCAGGCCGGCGTTAAACTCAACGCCGGTCGAGCTCCTCCCGTCCGCCGTCTATTTAATCTCCTATTTAAACGAGGCCAAACGCCGGTCAAGAATCGCACACCTCCGCCGCTCCCCTATCTCCTCCACCATTTTGTCCACTCTTACAATGGCTTACGAAGAGTAGTTATTCCGCATCCAAGCCGGCTGGGTTGCCCGCCGGATACGAGCTATGCAGCTCGTTGATCCACCTCCCTCCCCTCGCCCGACGGAGCCAGTTGCCGCCCCAAGCCGGCACGCGGTTCAGCAACTCGCCGCTCCAGGCCAGCTCGATGAGGAGCGGCGCACGGGCGTCGTTGTTGCCATCCACACCGCCGCCTCGTACCGCGTATCCCGTTTCTGTGGCCGAGACTCCCATGCCGGTGGCCGCGCCATGCAAGCAGCGACAGAAGTCGGGTGCGCGGAGAGCGACGAGTCGGTGGCCAGCGCCTCCGCGTTCGCCTCCATCATCGAGGAGAAGAAGAACACGGGAGGCCGCCGCCACTTGGGTCCCATGACGGCCACAGTGGAGGCGACGCCGGTGTACACAGCAGGTGTCTTGTCGGATCCTTTTGTTGCGAGGACCTTCATCAACCCCGCATGGGCTCCACGGAAGAGGGGAATGTTAGGATGAACTCGAGCCGGTGCCGGCCATGGCAAAGTAGTGGTCGGTGATGAACTCAAACCGGTACCAGCCACCATCATCTTCGGCACCAGCCAATGATATCAGTTGGGCAGTGGGGAAGCGAGCCGTCCTTTGTGCTGAAGCATATACCTTCGGGGCTCCCGGCAGTCCGGTGATCGTGCTGCCGGACATGAGGAACACAAATCGATCGGCGGGCGACCATTTAGGCCAGGTATTATATACATGTGCTGTCCAGAACTAGCACCGCGTAGTTCATTTGAATGTAATGAAATCGGTCATGTTTGTATGAAAATCCGGTATTTTATATGATTTCCGTCGTTGTTTATATGAAATATCAGTTTGTCTACGTGTTTGCGTGAATTTCGTCCGGTTGGTTGAGTTGCTGTCATAATGTGTGCGGCTACGGTTGGATGGCGTAATTTGCGGGTCGTCGCTCGGTCTACGGGCGGCTCGGGCGGCGTTGTGGGACAAAAAAACACAGCTCATGCGAGCTTGTCTCCAACATGCGCGCTGGAGGATGCATGACAGCATGAGCACCCGAGCCATTCCTCGTTCATCGGTGGCAAAGGCATCGGTGGACAAAAGGGTCGCCAATATTTTGGCTACCCCGAGCAAGATCCAAACAGCCCCTCCCAACAGATTCAAATCCCTCGTTCGTCATGGAATTTTTCCATGTGTTGTTTTCATGGACTAGCAAGATGCCCGTGCATTGCACGGAACATCAAGATGCATTTTTTACAAACTCCCGCATGCATGCAAGGGATAATTAATGTCCTCCTTTCCTAGTACCACGAGGCAAACACCATTAATATTGCATCGATTAGTGTTAGTGGCCTTGTATCTGCAAATTGTAATTTTGATAGTGGCCCCTTGTATATAAAAATGGAGGGAGAAAGATGAGAGATAAGGTGAGGAGGAGTGGGGCGTGGTGGTCACTGGTGGTCGGACTGGGTGGAGGCATGGGGATGGACGGCGCATTATGTCTAGGTTTGTATCTCTCTCACACACACCCACGTAGGTGGGGGACGTGCACGAAGAGAAGAGGTGCACGCACGGCGCACATACTCCTGTCTCTTTCCCAACCACACCCGCGCGGGTACACGGTGGAGCTCATTTCTGTACGAAAAAGGCAGCCCACATGGTAATTTGGCACGTGTACTGGTTGTCCACTTGGTGGAGGGAGGATCGTCTACCACGGGTGAACAAACAAATTGCGACTTGACGCGTTATGTTAAATTAAAAAAAGAGGCAAACCATGTGGGGCCTACCTTAGAGGCAAAGGCTCTATACACTAGAGTACTTTTGATGTGTCCCATCAACTCGCAGAACGAGGAGAAGCTTGCTTAGTACGCCGTCTCCCCCACCCATGGGCGCGGTGGCTCACAGGATGAGGTGAAGCTTGCTTACGAGTAGTAGTAGTACTACTACTACTACTACTGTACGCCTTTACGCCCGTTCCCTCGCCCACGCGCGCGGTGGCTCGCAGCACGAGGAGAAAATTTGACTACTCCCTCTGTTTACTCCTCGTCCCTACTACGTACTTTGGTTAGTACTCCCTCCATTTACTTATACAAGGCCACTGTAAAAAATACATTTTGCATCTATACAAGGCCATAAATAGTAATCGAGACAAAACTTACTACTCCCTCCTTTCCAGTTTATGGCTCAATTTCAAAATCTCTCCAACCAAGGTAGACGGTGAGTGGTCGAATTAATTTCGTAGTTTGCACAAGTAATTAGTACACTTGTTTTTCTCAAGAAGTTATGTTTACTGAGGCATTAATTAGAACGAATGCATGAATGACCACTAAATTTCCATGAACTTGTACATGCATTGGTTAGTTTCCTCTTGACACTACTTGCGTCGGGTGATCTAGCGCACCTCGAAATCCAACATGTAATGGTACTACTACTAGTATAGTAGAATTGAGACTTATCAAATGGAAAAACGAATGTTTTTTAGATGAGCCCTATAAACCCTAGTGGGTACGTACTCCGTAAAAACAGATTTTTCCAAAACTAAGTCGCTCCCTTTCATGAATTCTGTAGTATACTCCTTCGTCGACGCTCCCTTTCATGAATTTTGTACTTCCTGTCACCGACATGTGGGACATATAGCAACCGGGTCGACGTGTCAAGCACCAAATAATAGTGCAGAATAGCAGGGGGGACGCACCCCACTCGTACCGGCCCAGTAGTAGTAATGAGCAATGAGACGTCAAATCACAATGCCGCACCTTCCCAGACGGACGAAGCAACCATTATTTCACACTTCGGTTCGCCATCATCTCAAACCATGTAGTATTTCTTCTGCCTCAAGAGGGACACGTGCATCACCTTGGTACATCATGACACGTGGGACCGCATGACAGGCCATGCTCCCCCACCGATCGCTCGGTAAAATCACCTCATTTTTACTATACTTCCTCTGTATCGGTTTACTACATGGCATGCACGTTGTTCTAGGTTGAAAATTTAACTAGCTATATATGTGATGAACAGTACTCTAGCCTTTTAAAAAATGTATATTTTTGTACAGTAGTACTATCGATGGATTGCGCCATGGAGCAAAAATTGAAATTAAAAAAAGGTGGTACATATAGAGGGCGCTCGTCGCCAAACTATGCATATATTACTATTAAAAAAGCCAGTACGTGCTTAATTGGGGTGCTAAATTCTATTAAAGAAATACTAGTAGTATGTACATACTGAAGAGTTAAAGTAACGAGAAGAAACATAACATAGTTCTGCTGGGGGCTCATCACAACACACCCCTCAAATTAAACTAAGCACACCTGAAATTAAACTATGCAACTAATCCGGTAGAAACTGCATTAGAAGTTCAGAACCACCATGAGCAACGACACTGCCACCTTACTCGGAGTCCTCGTCCACGTCCTCGACTTCGTCCTTGTCCCTCTTCCTCTTGGCCGATACTTCTTTGCTTGAACCGCACACTTGGCTGTTGCTCTTCATCCAACCCTTGTAGATATTGAAACAAAGGTAGCCATCCATTGCAGCATAGTGGATGTGGTCTATATCTAGTACATTCCGCTGCCATGCATGACGATGAAACGTGTAATGAGGTTTCTCCAGTTTATGGTATGAAGGATGAAGCATGGCTCCTGCCAGGGTCAGCATTGAAGGCTGACGAGAGGGCGCCAGCCGATTCTTCTAGAGGTCGAAGGGGTTTCCTACAATGAGGCCTATCCAACCCAGGACTTCTTTGTCGTTCTTAAAGTCTATAGTAACGAATTTCACTGTTTTGTCCTTGAGGAAGTTCTTAAAATCCTGGCACTCAACGTCGGCATGGCATATGTGATAGACCAAGCAAACGTTACGTACGCAAACCTGGATCACGGTGGGCTTCTTCCTCTCTTCGTCCTTTAGATCCTTCTCTCGTCCTAGGACTGTGGTGTACTCAACATCTAGCCTAGCGACCCACTCATCATCTGAGTTTTCGAACATGCGTCTGAAGCGAGAAAGGCATCCTTTCACCGTCACGGAAGAACGGTGTAGATGACATCGAACTCGTCGGTGATGGTTCTAACCTTGTACTCACCGCCGATCAGGGAGATTTGGGGCGCCATGGATTTGGGAGGAGGGTTAGGATTAGTGGAACTGCCATAATGTGAATGGACGCGATGACTAGGAGCGAACCGCCGAAGTATTGAAGGACGTGCGGGGATGAGTAGGAGCGAACTTCCAGCATGCGAACGGCAGGGTAGTGGCTTTCCATTCTCCCATGATACGGGCTTCCGAGAGCCCTTGGATCTGAGATCGAATGGTTGCATGGCGTGATTCTAGACCTGTGGGTGAATATCCTATCCTGGAGGGTTATTTTGCAAATTTTCAGCAACTTAGCAAGCGACTGTTTGATCTCAGATCCAAGGGATGCCAGCAGCCCGTATCATGGTCGCGCCTACCACGACCGTCGCGTCGCTCGCGCCCTTGTAGATTTAACACGGTGCGTTAGGCTATCTGATGTTGGCATGTCATACATAGTCATCACTTAGTCACTCATCCTACAACAAGGTTGGCTATAAGTGTATTTTTTACGGCTCTCTATCTCTTTCTTCGTACTCCCTCCATCCCATAATATAAGAACGTTTTTGACACTAGTGTAGTGCCAAAAACGTTCTTATATTATGGGACACATGGAGTACTAGTATTTATTGCATTTGCCAAGGAGTGACCTCTTCTAATGAAATGGTGTTGCTAAGTTTGCTTCATTTAATTAGCTATAGACTCAAAATTGTCTTTTCACCTAGGTACACGCGCTTAGCACCGTTTCTTCCTTGGGTCACCAAACTAGTCTCTCTCTTCTTGATTAACTTGCCACATCAGACTTTATGCCTATGTGGCAAGCTTAAGCACCTGTAGGAGCAAGTAAAAGTAAGTACAATAGTGCGCTTTACATGGCATTTTTGCATATGTGGAGGAAAGAGAGGCAAGGAAAAAGTGGAGAAGTGGGCTCTCATGCAAGAGCCAGCCTCTACTACATGGTGGAGCATTGGGAGAGGCACCTGTATGGAGGTGATCAGGTATTGGGAGACTCACGCCGGTCGTAGCGCCGCAGTTAAAATGATAATGGCAAGTCAAATCACGGGGCCCCACCTGTCCAGCAGTAACTCGCTGTCAAATCACATAGCCCTACGTTTGCAGCAGCCTACTCCCTCGTCTTCTCGTGTCTCTGTCGAACCGACTAGGCGGAACTGCCCCGCCTACCACGTAGGAAAAGCCCCGCCCTCGACTTTTAAATACAACTACATCCACTTAAGAATCCAATGATATACTTTTTGTGACATAGTAACTCATATTTAGTTAGTCAAATGGATGACCTAGAACTACGTGCAGGCCCTATAAACCGAGATGCATAAAAATAAAAAAACCGAGATGGAGAGGGTAGTTCAGCACGTATCTTTTTACATCAATATAGTCGGGATTCACCAAGGAGCAAAACCAAGTGGTAGGCTGCTCCTGTCATGTTGGCGTAGCAACTCAAGCAGGGTCAGTTCGCACACGAAATGGCGACACACTTAACAGGACCCCTTTGGCCGACATGTGGCTCATCCACCGTCTTGTTCCACGTGCGATGCACCAAATTATAGTTCAGAGAAGCGGTTGGAATTGGAGGCACCCCGGTCATAGCGCCGCAGTAGTAGAAAATGAGCGATGAGGGGTCAAATCACAAAGTCCCACCTTTCCCACATTAAGCTGGACGGACGAAGCAACCATCATTTCACTCTAGGGCGCAGGAGCATAAAGAAAAGAGAAAACAATGATGCCTGTGGCAGCTACCTAGGGCACCCTAGGGTAGGGGTCTCCACTACAGATCCTTTTTTTAAAACGCCTCCACTACAAATCGGCTTCTCCCTCGTCCTCTTGAAGAAAACCGATGATGAGTGCAGCGGTAGGGTTTGTAGGAGTACTACAGCATGCGGGGCCACGTCGTAGTAAACGGGTTCGAGTCGACACCTTAAATATGTGTGGGCCACTTGGTTTTATGGGAACGAGGCAGCATTTTGGGTTCAGAGACCAGTGGAGATATAGTACGTACAAAAAATTGTTGATGTAAGTTCGACCGAAAGGCAATGATGCATGGGCCCTGCATTTTGATATACCCGAGGCCGCGTGAAATTTGCCACTCTACTCACTACTAGTAAGGTACACATGTATTGAACGCATGAGATTTTGAAACCAAATTATGAATAAATACACACTATAGCATGTAAAGCTTTGAGTCATATATGCATGATGTAGATGTTCATTTAGTTCTTATAGTTCATCTCATTCAAAATCAATTAGTTTTATAAAAATGTTAAGATTCATGGGGTTGTGCATTGTAAATCATAAAGTAAAAAACAAATAATCGAAATTCATTTAGAAAAAATAATCAATTATGATACAGAAGATTCTAGAACAAAGGAGAAGTGCTTGTGTTTTGAGGTTTGTGCATTATGCTTAAGTTCAACCATGGAGTCTTCTAAATTGTACATGTGGCAGATCTGGTGGAATGTTGATGATATCCAACGGCCAGTAGTGCTCGGATTTGCCTATCTCTGCACTGTCGGGTTAGCTTCATCCAGCGACCATCTTTCAAAGTTATTGGCACACTATATAGTTCTTGTGCCATAGTTGCATGTTTTGGAAAAAAGCTACTAGTGGGTTGTACTATCTATTTAGGAATAAAAGATGTATACATGGAAGTTGTAGGGAAAGAGATGACTATAGAAATGATATCATGTTTAGTTCCTTTGAAATGTGGAGTATATGAATCTATTCCTATGAACCAATTGGCTCTAAAGGAAAAAATCCTATAAAAATCATATCATATAGAGTTCCTATGATATTCCTCGACACTAAAGGATGCTTGAAATTGCTGCAGGTGATACGATGGTCTTTCTTTGTAGACTCCTCACCCATCTTTATAGTTACCTCTCGAAGATGAATAAAATGATATATACATGGTATTCTACATGTGCAATTTGGTACAGGAAAACTCGGGGAAAGTTTGCGAGGTGCGAATTTTCAATAAAGCTATATGCACTGCATTTCGGAATGGAGGGAGCATACGGCAATTGCTAACACTCACATGGAAGATTTGTGTGTAGGAGGAGTGTTGTTCTGTTAAATGACATGGCAAAACTGACACTGTCAGATGCCGATCTAACGGTTCTTACAGCGTTCGTCAGGAAAAGGCTTGTGGCGAATGTTTGTCGGATAATGATTTACGGACACATGCATTGCATTGATACGTGCCCCCTCTCTCTCACGCACGCACACCCTCACGAGTCACGACTCTCCCGAGTCCTCTCGCAGACTCGCAGGTCGCACCCACCGTCTATCTGCAGGTAGACATCACGCACATATGTGCTCTTCACACCCTACCCTCAGAACTTCTAAAAAACAAAAGACGGTGCGCACATTTTATTTTAGCTCACACGTCACACACTTATACTATTACTCTTGCGGCGAACGTTCTTTGGGCATAGTATATTGTACTCTCACGAAGAGAAGCAGTGCACGCACGCACTAGTTCTCTCACACCCACTCGCGAGTACACGTAGGAGCGCATTTTTTTGAAGCTGGTACAACAAAATCACTCCACTATATATAAAAGCAGGAGCCTTAGCACTTGATTTACTAGGGTTCCTCTCGTTCACTCTCTCATGCTCTCCGGATCTAAGCAACACATAGGTGACCACCCTCTCTCTCAGCTCACGGCTAGTCACAAATCTGGCCGGACAACCTCGACCGGGGCAGGGGTGTAGGTGCATCATTCACACTGTCGTCGGTGGCGAGGGAGGATACCAACGGTTGCCCGCGCGTCCCGATCGGCGGCCGTGCCGTTCTCTCCTAGAGAGCGCCGGCTCGGGAGGGCCTCCGACCCCTTCTTCCTCCCAGCGGTATTGTGGCCAAGATGCGGCCTCCCGACGCCGTCTTTGCCACATGCCGACGACCCTAAGGTATATATTCCTTCGAAACCGGCCTTGCTCTACTGCCCCAGCTCTCTTCGTGTGGATCCTTTTCTACTTCCGTCCGCTGTTCCAAAGCCACCTAGACTTCTACTATTATTAGCATTGGTTCAAACAGGGAAGAAAGTGGGAAAGCTGTAGCATGAATCTAGGACTTGGTTCTAAGAGGAAACACGGGAAAGTAGTAATATCTGTCACTGTTTAAATAACCGTATTTCGTATTTGCGCAAACAGGGATGTTTGTCACCATATCATTTCGGGATGTCTGTCTCCGTATCGTTTCTATCCGCGCAATCAAAAGCACACACCTCAGTTTTAGTACAACTGCGCAAAATGAGATGGCTATCCCTCGTTGTCGTCGTCTAACCTCCCGTCTTTAAGGTATCCCTACATTGGTAGTAACTAAGGTAGAATGACCAACGCAATCTAAAAGAAGCTGATTCGTACGTTTTACTTCCTGATTGAAGTGCAGGGACGAGCGAAAACAACTGCATCCTAGTCCGGAATGCACTTTCTACCAGTTCATCCATGGACCGAGGACTAGCTGGCACGGCTGCACGGCAGTTTTTTGGATAGGTGCGCGGACAAGAGGCATTGTGGTTTGCTTATTTCTGCAAATAGCGGTGCTTAAATTTAGTGGAATGCACAAGCATTTCAGCTGGTTAGTACACTGCATGGTTCAGTTCAGCATTCCAGCTGAGACCACAATTATAATTGGTTATTCTGGAATGAGAGAACCTAACCCTGGATGGTGGCAACAAGAAAAAACCAGAGTGAACTCTAGGAAATTTAAGCCTGCCAGGAGGCCCTTTGCTCAGAGAAGCCTTGCTTGTTTTTTCCTGATTTGTAAACCTTCTCACAACTTTGTCTTTTACTGTGAACTAGTATATGTTTGTTATGTTCTATGAATCATTGACATGTATAAAATTGCTTAACTTATGCTTTTCAAGTTTTTTATGAAGACGAGTTTAATGTGAGTGTTCCACATGAGCGTTGGACTAGCGTGTGAATGTTTGGAATTTATTACATTGTGGCATCAATTAACTACATGAACTACTGTAACAAGATAAATTGTTGCTTATATGTCAGACAACAGATTGTTGATTGTTAGCTGGTCGATAGCCTAGTGTTGAAGCGAGCTGAGCCAATGTGTCGTGTTTTGCACAACTGCTTACAAGTGGGGTAGCACCAACAGTGTTTACAAGTACTTATGTATACGTCGGCGCATGGTTCTCGAACGAGTGCTCAATTTCATCAAGAATACACACTACTCGTATGATAAACCGTGACAACTTATGTCTTACCATGCCATATTCATGAAAAAACTAGTGAGGACGCATCTGTCTCGGCAACAATTATGATGGTTCTCACATGATTCACGGGCACACAAAAGTAGCAGCAGTTCCCACAGACGGATTCAAATAGAGTACTAGCCCCAGAGGGGTCGATAATAGGCAAGGTTCGGATAATTAGACACAATCCAAACTACTATTAAACACTAGGTGGGGCAACTATTTCATGCCTCGGTCTAATTTGGGCTGGCCACAAGACGGACCTTGCCATGAACATCATCGAGGACGTCCCGCAGCAGCTCAATCCTATGAACCTTCATGAAGACAACCTTGTGTCCTTGCCACTAATAAACTTGTTTGTGGAGGCATGTCACATCATCTTCCTGTGTAATCTTGACAAGAACAGTATGCCTCACAAACGAAGGAGTAGCTTTGAACTTCTTGTGCTTCAGTACACCCTGGACAACACGCCTGACAACAGTGAGGCTGGAATACAACTCTTCATTGGTATAACCGCAAATGGCTTCCAGGATCCAACAGCCTAAGAACTCTGTTTTCCCAGTGCGTATATTCAGGTGGTCCGCCTCATAGCGAGTGACATGTACAACCACACAATCCTTGTCTGCATCAGGGCTCTAATTGAAACAGAAACAAATTTTGAATTACTTTTCAGTATAAGAAACACAAGTTATTTAAACCACTATGTATAGCATGGCATCGAAGCTAATAATTTTTTGCATTATTAACCACCACATACTTCCTTTTCTAAAAAATCACCACATACTTAGATGAAAAACCACAATCGAGATCGGCAAAGAAGGAAATCACCTTGGGCAGCTCAGCGGGGGGGGGGGGGACAAAACCTCAAAGGGGGAAAACTGCTCCTGCAGTGCCACGGGGGCTGTAACCTCAAACGGGGCGTTGACCATCTCAGTAGTGGTCGTGAGCGTATCTGGGGTCGACTCGGTGGTTGCCTCCATCTTCTTGGAGCTCTCTGTCTCGTGGGGATCAGCCTCCCGCATCTGCTCCAATATCGGCGGATCTTTGCCTGGTTCTCCTTGGTCCATCATGAAACTGACGAATACTAGGAGACCACTGAAAGGAAAAACCAATCGCAATGACAATGAAACAAAAAAGAGAGTGAGGATCGGTTACTGCTTTGCAAACGTTCTTTTTTTCTCTGAATGAAAATATACCAACATCACGGATCCGCTTACCTTCCCTTCATTCGGAGAGAAGAACAGTGGCAGATGCGAGTGTTGCCTTTCTTGAAGACGGTGAGGGTGAAGGGGATTCAGCGAAGAGTGAAATGATGGTTGCTTCATCCGTCAAACTTAGACTGCGGGGAGGTGGGGTTTTGTGATACGACGGCTCGTTACTGCCGCGCTACGACCGGGGTGACTCTCCGCCTGCATACTGCCTTCTAATTTGGTGGATGGGATTTGGGCCCGCGCACTGCATGGCCCGCATGTCGGTGAACAAAAGTATAACGACATTCAGTAGAGGGAGACGTTTCAATGACCTAGGAGGAGCCAAAAGTGGTAGAGTGTCTCCACTGTACTAGTAGTAATTGTTTTTCTGGGTAGCTGTAGAGTGTCTCCACTGTACTAGTAGTAATTGTTTCTCTGGAGCCAAGACAAAACAGCCCATCCACACTAGTAAATAGTGAAATCAATTCAAAAGTCCATATATTTACTGAATTGACGGATGGGTATGTCGAAGAGCAAAAAAAGAAGTTTCAGGTGGGCAAAAGAGCTTCTGAACATGTCGGGCTTCTATTTACAACATATTGTGGTCATAATCCAGTAAATTTTATGACCCAGGATGTTCATTCTATGGACCTGACCGATCCATTTGACTGTGACTGCCGAAAATAGTGCTGGAGTTAGATGTTGTTGCCCTTTTGAATCTGGTTTTTTTGTAAACCTGATGAACAATTAACCCTCGTGCTTTTGTACATTTTGTAAGCTGGAGTTAGATGTTCCTGCCCTTTTCAACTCGGCTGTGACTGTCATATTTTCTTTGAAACAAGGCAAATGGCATCACTCTCGCCGGCTGCTTGAGCTCACTATGCATTACAGAAGCCAAGTGATTAGCCCCCACCAGCACCCACAAACTTATTTCAAACTAGCACATCAAATGGGTTGTAAATTTTCATAGGAAAGGCTGCATGACCGTGACAGATTTGGATTCTGACATTAGGGACCTGCGAGGAAATAGCCTATCCAAGGTGGTGTCAACTTACTAGCCAGTCAACAAACGATTCTGCCTACCAGCCGTTGGATTGACATCCAACATCTGTCGTGTATCTTCTATCTCTTGTCTTCTTCTTCCTCCAGCCGCCCAAACCAAACCACCCCGTCGGCTCCACCTGCTCCCGCCTCCCATGGCTGGCTGCGCCTCCGCCGCCCTACCGTACGTACCCTCCAACGCCCCCACACGTCATGTTATTGTCCGGCGACGTCAGCCCCAAAACGCACCCGCGCCCGAACCAGTCAACCCTCGTACTCCCCTCCGCCTGCTACTGGACCGGCGCATCTTCAACGGCTCCTGTTCGTTCCGTCTGAGGCCTCGCCGTCGTCCTCCACCTTGCGGCCTTGGTTCGCTCGCCGTGCGCGGTGCGCCGCCCTCTTGCGTTGTCAACGTCATCAACAACCGAGAGGAACAAGGAGATGACTGTACATGGAGAGGATGACAGTAGGGACCCACCAGCGTCATGGCAGTACGCAAGCAAGTGCCTCTATAGTACAAGCCCAAAAATATGGTTCCTCCTAATGGTTGGACATTTGGGGCTCACGCCATTGTCAACGTAGTCAATAAACGAGAGAATTACACTACGAGCGGCTGACACCAGGGACCCAGCAAGTCGCGCAATTTTTTTTTGAGGAACAAGCAGTTGTTATTTATACTAGTTTTAGCGATGGATCAGGGTAACAACGGGGCTGTGCAGGCGCTGTGGCCCGTCTAGCCAGGGTTTTATTTATGTTTACCACATCATGAGCCCAGTTGTGTTTTTTTCTTGCTGAAAATGGCTAGCCCGGTTCTATTTTTTAAAAGAAATACACAAACAAGGCCTACTTGCTTTATCGGTCCTGCTGGGCTGCAAATCTTTCAAGACGAGGAGAGTTTCATTCGGTTTGCCCAGAAATGGGCTGTACATTTTTAAAACACATCAAACCGGGAATTAGTTTCAATTTTTTTCATTACAAGATCTTAAATTCCATTGATTTTTATGCATGGACAATTATTTGTATTTTATATTTATATAAATTATTTTTCAAAATAGTTTGAATGTGAATCGATATTTCTGGATTAAAAATAGTTGACCGCACCGAAATATGCAAAATTTCGTATATTTTTTAACCGTGGCCACAATATGGGGTGTAATGCTAACAAAAAGAAGATGGGCTCCAAAAAATTCTTAAGAATTAGCAAATGGGTTGTACATTATTAGAAATAATGGCAGATGTGTTGTATGCTGTTTTCCACAGATTTGAGGCTGACTTGTGCGCCTACTATAGGTTGACGCGTATGCTTTCATAAAAAAAGGTTGACGCACGCGCAACGCCCTGTCAACTTAGTCAACACACAAGAGCAGTGACTGTTGGATGTCCATCCAACGGCTGTCGTGCTTCTTCAATCTCTGCTCTTCATGCTCTAGCCGCTCAAACAAGCGCCGGCGGGACTGCCTGCTCCCTCCTCCCGCGGTCGGCTATGCTGCGGCGCAGGCCTCACGGCCCCACCATACTCCCATCGTTGGCCTAGCCCTCCCTCTACTCACCCACACATGTTGTTATTCTCCGGCGATGGCAGACGAACTAGTAAACCCTCGTACTCCTCCGCGTGGGAAACAACTGCCGAGTATTCCCTGGCTCCGTGTCGTTCCCTTCCTAGGCCTCGCCGTCATGCACCGCCCTGGTGCTCTCGGCGCGGCCTGGTCAACGTGGTCAATGAACGACATCCATCGAAAATGGACTGTAGGTGGAGAGGCTGACAGTTGGGTCCACGGCCGCACGCAAGGAAATGCCTCCTTATTACATGCAAAATAATGATTCCTCCACCTGACAGCTAGGACCCACAGGAAGGGCCTCTGTATTTCGCGAAAAAAACGTTCCCCCTGCTGACATGTCGGACCCACCAGCTATATCTTCGCACGCAAGGAAGTGCCTCCTTATTACGCCCAAAAAAAATGAATACCCCCTGCTAGCTGGGACCCACCATATTATTGGGCTGACTTGTGGGCCTACTAAGTTGACGGGGACGGAGGGCTTTGTCAACTTAGTCAATACTCCAGTGACCGTATGATGTCCATCCAACGGCCATGGTGCTTCTTCAACCACTGGTCTTCTTGCTCCAGCCGCCCAAACCAGCGCCGGTCATGCCGCCTGCTCCTGCGTCCCGTGGCCGGCTGTGCTACCGCGGAGGCCTCACCGCCCCCATACTACTCCCTCCACTGGCCAGGCCATCCCTCCACTCACCCACACCCCCTGTTATTCTGCGGCGACGGCAGCCTCACACCGCAGCTGAACCAGTGAATGCTCGTACTCCTCTCTGCATGGGCATCCACTGCCGCATCTTGCCCGGCTCTGCGTCATCCCCTTCCTAGGCCTCGCCGTGGTGCTCTCGGCTCGGCTGGTCAATGTGGTCAGCGACCGACTTCCATCGGAAGAGTACTGTACGTGGAGAGGCTAACAGCTAGGTCCACGGCAGCCGCAAGGAAGTTCCTCCTTATTACGCGGAAAATAATTGTTCCTCCACCTGACAGCGGGGACCCACCGGACGGGCCACCAATATTTTGCGAAAAAAATCGTTTCCCCCTGACTGCTGGGACCCATCGGACGGGCCATCGTATTTCGCAAAAAATGTTCCCCCCGCTATCAGCTCGGACCCTCCGGAAGTGCCTCCTTATTATGCACGAAAAAATGAATACTCCCCCGGCTAGCTGGGACCCACCTTGGTGGGAGGCTGACTTGTGGGCCTACTAAGTTGACGGGGATGAAGGGCTTTGTCAACTTAGTCAATATGAATGATTCTAGCTCCAGTGACCGTACGATGTCCATCCAACGGCCGTAGTGTTTCTTCAACCTTTGGTCTTCTTGCTCCAGCCGCCCAAAGCAGCGCCGGTCGTGCCTAATGCTCCTACCTCCCGTGGCCGGCTGTGCTATCGCAGAGGCCTCACCACCCCCTACTATTCCCACCGCTGGCCAGGCCCTGCGGTGACGGCAGCCTCACATCGCAGCCGAACCAGTGAACCCTCGTACTCCTCTCCGCGTGGGCTTCCACTGCCGCGTCTTCCCCGGCTCCGCGTCGTCCCCTTCCTAGGCCTCGCCGTCGTCCACCGCCGTGGTGCTCTCCGCGCGGCGTGGTCAACGTGGTCAAGGAACGACTTCCATCAGAAGAGTACTGTACGTGGTGAGGCTGACAGCTGGGTCCACGGCCACAGCCCTGTTTTTTTGTGATTTGCCAAGTAAGTCACTTTGTCAGGCCTGTTGGGCTGCAAATCTTTCAAGACGAGGAGAGCTTTCATTCGGCTGGCCGAGAAAATGGCCCATCAGTAATGAGAAATGGGTTGTACATTTTTAAAACACATCAAACGGGCAATTAGTTTCAAATATTATTTTTTTTCATTTCAAGATTTTAAATTACATTAATTTTCATGCGTGGAGAATTTGTTGGATTTTATATTGATATATTATTTTTTAAATCATTTTGAATGTGAGTCGAAATTTCGGGATAAAAACAGTTCGGACCGCACCGAAATATGCAAAACTTCGTATAATTTTTTAACCGTCGCCACAATATGGGCTATAATGCTAACAAAAAGAATATGGGCTCCAAAAAAACCTTAAGAATTAGCAAATGGGCTGTAAATTATTAGAAATAATGGCAGATGGGTTGTTTGTTGTTTTCCACAGATTTGAGGCTTTCCTAAAAAAAAGGTTGACGCACAAGCACTGACTGTTGGATGTCCATCCAACGGCCGTCGTGCTTCTTCAATCTCTGCTCTTCCTGCTCCAGCCGCTCAAACAAGCGCCAGCGGGACTGCCTGCTCCCTCCTCCCCGCGGCCGGCTGTGCTGCCGCGCAGGCCTCACCGCCCCACCTTACTCCCATCGCTGGCCTAGCCATCCCTCTACTCACCCACACCTGCTGTTATTCTCTGGCGACGGCAGACAAACCAGTAAACTCTCATACAGTCGTACTCCCCTCCGCGTGGGAAACAACTGCCGAGTCTTCCATGCCTCTGTGTCGTTCCCTTCCTAGGCCTCGCTGTCGTTCACCGCCCTGGTGCTCTCGGAGCGGCCTGCTCAACATGGTCAACGACCGACATGCATCTGAAGTGGAATGTACATGGAGAGGCCGACAGCTGGGTCCACGGCCACACGCAAGGAAATGCCTCCTTATTACGCGCAAAATAATGATTCATCCACCTGACATTAGGAACCCACCGAAAGGTCCTCTGTATTTCGCGAAAAAACGTTACCGCCGCTGATAGCTCGGACCCACCAGCTATATCTTCGCACGCAAGGAAGTGCCTCCTTATTATGCACAAAAAATGAATACTTCCCCTGTTAGCTAGGACCCAGTATATTGGCAGGCTGACTTGTGGGCCAACTGAGTTGACGGGGACGGAGGGCTTTGTCAACTTAGTCAATATGCATGATTCTAGCTCCAGTGACCGTACGATGTCCCTCCAACGGCCGTAGTGCTTCTTCAACCTCTGGTCTTCTTGCTCCAGCCGCCCAAAGCAGCGCCGGTCGTGCCTCGTGCTCCTGCCTTCCGTGGCCGGCTGCGATGCGGCAGAGGCCTCACCGCCCCCTAATACTCCCATCGTTTGCCAGGCCATCCCTCTACTCACCCACACCCCCTGTTATTCTGCGGCGACGGCAGCCTCACACCGCAGCGAACCAATGAACCCTCGTACTCCTCTACACATGGGCATCCACTGCCGCGTCTTCCCCGGCTCCACGTCGTCCCCTTCCTAGGCCTCGCCATCGTCCACTGCCCTGGTGCTCTCGACGCGGCGTGGTCAACGTGGTCAAGGAATGGCTTCCATCGGACGTGGACTGTACGTGGAGAGGCTGATAGCTGGGTCCACGGCCGCAGCAAGGAAGTGCCTCCTTATTACGTGCAAAATAATTATTCCTCCACCTGACAGCGGGGACCCACCGGACGGGCCACCGTATTTCACGAAAGAAATGTTTGCCCCTAACTGCTGGGACCCACCAGCTACATCTTCGCACGCAAGGAAGTGCGTCCGGGCAAAAAAAACGATTCGCCCCCTGACTGCTGGGACCCACCAGCTACATCTTCGCAGGCAAGGAAGTGCCTGACAGTCGGGACCCACCTGGTCGAAGCGTACGTAGCGTTGTCATTCTGGTCACGAACATGTACGTACATATATACTGGTGGATGTAGAGGCGCGCACGTGTCATAGTAGAGGCGCGTACGTATCGTAGTAGAGGCGCGCACGTAGCATGTACACGTACGTATAGCGGCCAGGGTGCAAGAAAGAAAATACGGCCACGTATGTGTACATACGGGCGGGGTCTCGAACGCCTACTCGCGCATATGTACGGCCAGGGCTCGTGTACATGGCTGGGTCAGAACGAAGAAAAAGCGTCGTCGTCGTGTTCATGAGGAGGCAACGGAATGCGTCGTGTTCATGGGCAGGCAACGGAATGCGTCGTGTTCATCGGGAGGCAAAGGAACACGTGGGAGCCAACCGGCTGGGTCGGAATGGAATGCGTGGTCGTGTTCATCGGGAGGGCTTGGACGGAACAGGCGATGGAAACGAGGCCTGGTGTACTGCACAACAGAGGAAATAGACCTCCTATGTTCGGAACGGGGTCCTGTTGATTAGGAGGGGTCTGGCGTACCGCAAAACGGAGGCAACGGACATCCTACGGTCGAAACGGGGGTCCTGTTGATCGGGAGGCGTGTGGCGTACCGCAAAACGGACGAAACGGACCTCCTACGGTCGAAACGGGGGTCCCGTTGATCGGGAGGGGTGTGGCGTACCGCAAAACAGACGAAACGGACTTGTGTTGGAGCGCTACGGTCGAAATGGGGGTCCTATTCATCGGGAGGGGTGTGGCGTACCGCAAAACAGGACTCCACGGGATACTGTTCATCTCCACTGTCGACCTCCTCCAGCCTCCACGGGCTCCTGTTCATCCAGCCTCCACCGCGCGCTACTCCACCGGGTCCTGTTCAACCACCCCTCCACGGGCACCCCTCCACCGCCTACTGTTCATCCAGCCCTCCACCACACCACGGGGTCCTGTTCATCCAGAGGCAACGCCACCGCTCACTGTTCATCCAACCCCCCCCCCCCCCCCCCCCCCCCCCCCCCCCCCCGCAACGCTCACACTGTTCATCCCAGAGGCAGCATCGATCGGCTTCAGTTAGCAGCAGTAGTGAAGGAATCGCTCGATCGGGTCCAGTTAATAGCCATCGATCGATCGCTCGGGTTCAGTAACGCGTAGCCTGCAGTGCAATCGCTCGGGTTCAGTTAGAGCCCAACGCCTTGCTCGGGTTCAGTTAGAGCCAACGCCTCGCACACACGCGCGTATGTGTACGAGAGAAACACGCATCGCTCGGCCCCCGACATCCACCGTAACCGGGAAGTCACCAAAATTTTCCTCGCCCTCGCTTCTACCACGGGTTTTTCCGTCATGGAAGGCCCAAAGAATGTCATGCAGCTGCGTCTCCGGCCCGCGCAGGACGAAAAGCCCATTTTCTGTCATGACTTTTTTTCATAGAAGTAGGAGCCCACCACATCTATGATGATACCAGGTTTTTCCACAATTATCGTCATAGAAGTGTCATATGTATGACAGAAAAAAAATTCGTTCGGCCCAAAATGTCACGGATGTGTCTTTTTTTGTAGTGATAGGATAATCATACATCATTGGGAAATAATATATAGCGTTGAGCACCATGTTAAGTAGATATTACAGCGGGTAAAAGAGAGGTTAAACTACTGCATAGAGGGGGGAAGAGTTGGTGATGATGGCGGTGAAGTTGTTGGTGAAGATTGCGGTGATGATGATGGCCCCCGGTGGCGTTCCGGCGCCACCGAAAGAGAAGGGGAGAGGGGGGGACCTTCGTCTTCTTCTTCCTTGACCTCCTCCCTAGATGGGAGAAGGGTTTCCCCTCTGGTCCTTGGCCTCCATGGCATGGGAGGGGCAAGAGCTCCTCCAAGATTGGATATGTCTCTCTATCTCTCTCTGTTTCTGCGTTCTCAGATTCTATCCTTTCACCGTTTCTTATATTCCCGGAGATCCGTAACTCCGATTGGGCTGAAATTTTAACACGATCTCTATCCGGGTATTAGCTTTCTTGCGGCAAAAGAAGGGCACCAACCGCCTTACGGGGTGGCCACGAGGGTCAGGGGCACGCCCCCCTGCCTCGTGCCCCCCCCCCCTCGGGCATCGTCTCGCGTGGATTTTTCTTCCCAAAAATCATATATATTCCAAAAAAATCTCCGTCAGTTTTTATCCCGTTTGGACTCCGTTTGATATGGATATTCTGCGAAACAAAAAACATGCAACAAACATGAACTGGCACTGGGCACTGGATCAATATGTTAGTCCCAAAAATAGCATAAAAAGTTGCCAAAAGTACATGAAAGTTGTAGAATGTTGGCATGGAACAATCAAAAATTATAGATACGCAGAGACGTATCAGCATCCTCAAGCTTAATTCCTGCTCGTCCTCGTGTAGGTAAATGATAAAAAAGATAATTTTTTATGTGGAATGCTACCTAGCATAATCTTGATCACATATCTAATCATGGCATGAATATTAAGATACGAGTGATTCAAAGCAATAGTCTATCATTTGACATAAAAACAATAATAATTCAAGCCTACTAATAAAGCAATCATGTCTTTTCAAAATAACATGGCCAAAGAAAGCTATCCCTACAAAATCATATAGTCTGGCTATGCTCCATCTTCACCACACAAAATATTCACATCATGCACAACCCCGATGACAAGCCAAGCAATTGTTTCATACTTTTGACGTTCTCAAACCTTTTCAACTTTCACGCAATACATGAGCGTGAGCCATGGACATAGCACTATAGGTGGAATAGAATGGTGGTTGTGGAGAAGACAAAAAGGAGAAGATAGTCTCACATCAACTAGGTGTATCAACGGGCTATGGAGATGCCCATCAATAGATATTAATGTGAGTGAGTAGGGATTTCCATGCAACGGATGCACTAAGAGCTATAAGTGTATGAAAGCTCAAACTGAAACTAAGTGGGTGTGCATCCAACTTGCTTGCTCATGAAGACCTCGGGCGTTTGAGGAAGCCCATCATCGAAATATACAAGCCAAGTTCTATAATGAAAATTCCCACTAGTATATGAAAGTGATAACTCAAGAGACTCTCCATATGAAGAACATGGTGCTACTTTGAAGCACAAGTGTGGTAAAAGGATAGTAACATTGCCCCTTCTATCTTTTTCTCTCATTTTTTTATTTTTTTTATTTTTTTGGCCTTTCTCTTTTTTTTGTTCGTCCGGAGTCTAATCCCGACTTTTGGGGGAATCATAGTCTTCATCATCCTTTCCTCACTGGGGCAATGCTCTAATAATGATGATGATCACACTTTTATTTACTTACAACTCAATATTACAACTCGATACTAGAACAAAGATATGACTCTATATGAATGCCTCCAGCGGTGTACCGGGATGTGCAATGATCTAGCATAGCAATGACATCAAAAAATGGACAAGCCATGAAAACATCATGCTAGCTATCTTACAATCATGCAAAGCAATATGACAATGAATGCTCAAGTCATGTATATGATGATGATGGAAGTTGCATGGCAATATATCTCGGAATGGCTATGGAGATGCCATGATAGGTAGGTATGGTGGCTGTTTTGAGGAAGGTATATGGTGGGTTTATGGTACCGGCGAAAGTTGCGCGGTACTAGAGAGGCTAGCAATGGTGGAAGGGTGAGAGTGCGTATAACCCATGGACTCAACATTAGTCATAGAGAACTCACATACTTATTGCAAAAATCTATTAGTCATCGAAACAAAGTACTATGCGCATGCTCCTAGGGGGGATAGATTGGTAGGAAAAGACCATCGCTCGTCCCCGACCGCCACTCATAAGGAAGACAATCAATAAATAAATCATGCTCCGACTTCGTTACATAACAGTTCACCATACGTGCATGCTATGGGAATCACAAACCTCAACACAAGTATTTCTACTAATCCACAACTACCCACTAGCATGACTCTAATATCACCATCTTTATATCGCAAAACTATTGCAAGGAATCAAACATATTTTATTCAGTGATCTACAAGTTTTATGTAGGATTTTATGACTAACCATGTGAATAACCAGTTCCTATCATCTCTCTAAATAGATATAAGTGAAGCAAGAGAGTTTAATTCTTTCTACAAAAGATATGGCCGTGCTCTAACAAATATAAGTGAAGCAAAATAGCATTCTACAAATGGCGTTTTTCTATGTAAAGAGAAACAGGCAATCCAAACTTCAAATGATATAAGTGAAGCACATGAAGCATTCTATAAAGCCGTACTCAAAAGATATAAGTGAAGTGCAAAGAGCATTCTATAAATCAACCAAGGACTATCTCATACCAGCATGGTGCATAAAAGAAAAATGAAAACTAGATGCAAAAGACACTCCAAGATTTGCACATATCGCATGAACGAAACGAATCCGAAAACATACTGATACTTGTTGAAGAAAGAGGGGATGCCTTCCGGGGCATCCCCAAGTTTAGATGCTTGAGTCTCCTTGAATATTTACTTGGGGTGCCTTGGGCATCCCCAAGCTTAAGCTCTTGCCTCTCTTCCTTCTTCTCACATCGAGACCTTCTCGATCATCGAACACTTCATCCACACAAAACTTCAACAGAAAACTCGGTAAGATCCGTTAGTATAATAAAGCAAATCACTACTCTAAGTACTGTTGCAAACAAATTCATATTTTGTTTTTGCATTGTGTCTACTGTAATATAGCTTTTCCATGGCTTAATCCACTGATATAAATCGACAGTTTCATCAAAACAAGCAAACTATGCATCAAAAACAGAATCTGTCTAAAACAGAACAGTCTGTAATAATCTGAACATTCACCATACTTATGATACTTGTAAAATTCTTCCAAAATTAGGAAAAATAAACAATTTGTATAGAAAGACAGTGCAAAAAAAATCAGAACCATTTGACGTTCCAGCTAAAAACGTAAAATCGCACACTACAGCCAAAGTTTCTGTCCTGCATCGTACAAACCAACAAGCAAAGTAAATATCCTAAAGGCAAACCTTGGCACATTATTTTTATAATACAAAGGAATTGTACAAGGGGATAATTTTTTTTTGAAAAGTTTCTGTAATCAAGATTCACAAAGTTGCCATGAGCATGAACAAAGTTCAAGGAGCTCTCCCACTTCAACAATGCTTGTCTTTCTCACTTTCACTTTCCTTTTTGAAAAAGTTTTGGGTTCCCCTCTTTATTATTGTTGTTTTTAAACTATATGAAAGCACTCAACATAAATAAATGACTCCCTAAAACTTTCGGGTTGTCTCCCTGGCAGCACTTTCTTTAAAGCCATTAAGCTAGGCATATAGTGCTCAAGTAGTGAATCCACCCGGATCCCAAGGTATATCAAAGCCAATTTTAATTAACAATGATTTGTAATTTACTAGTGAGCACAAAGTAACATATATCATGTAGCAACAAAGTCTAACTCTCTTCCTATGCATCGGCATGTCATAAAAGAAAAATTCTTGCACACATAGTAAAGGCCAATGCATAGTATAAACAGTTTCTTACAATTTTATCATGTGGGAAACATAGAGAGGTGGAGATATAGTTCCTCTCTCATAATAATTGCAAGTAGGAGCAGCAAGAACATTCATATCATATCTATCAAAATCATCATGTGTAACAGTAAAAGGCAACCCATCAATATAATCCTTAATAAGGGTAAACTTCTTCGATATAGTGTAGTTGGGAGAATTCAAAAAGATAATAGGACTATCATGCGTGGGTGCAATAGCAACAATTTCATGTTTAACATAAGGAACTATTGCAAGTTCATCTCCATAAGCATAATTCATATTGGCATCTTGGCCACAAGCATAGCAAGCCTCGTCAAAAAGGGATATTTCAAAAGAATCAACGGGATCATAGAAATTATCATAGCACTCATCCTTCGGTAAGCATGAAGGGGGATTAAACAATGTATGAGTTGAAGAGTTACTCTCATTAGAAGGTGGGCATGGGTGATCAATCCGCTCTTCCTCCTTTTGTTCTTCGCTCTCCTCCTCATCTTTTTCATCCAATGAGCTCATAGTTTCATCAACTTCTTCTTCCATAGATTCCTGCAAAATATTAGTCTCTTCTTGGACAGCGGAGACTTTCTTAATAAGCGCATTAACATAGGAATTATATTCATAATTATCATAGCAATATTTTAGGATAGCTAAATTTTCAGGCCTATAAACATCATCATCAAGAGCTTCATACTTTTCAAACAAAGATTCAATTTCATAAGCACCCTTAAAAGCAACAAATTCTTCTATTTGTTCCACATCATAGTAATCGTATATACCATTAGCATAAGAAGCTAAGGTTTTATTATCATTAAATTCGCATAAAAAGGGAAGGTGTGGAGCCTTCATCCTAGAGCAACAGGTATAATCATATCTCTAGCATAGTTGCCTAGCATACCAATTCAATATATGAATTTGATTCCATAATAGTTTCCCTTTTTCTGTCAAGCGATAATCCCTAAAGTATTCGCGTTGATCCAATGTTACTCCCATTACATAATTGAATGGGGTTTTCTCAGGATTATTAAAGTAGTACATAATATCTTTCACATAACCAGCATCGAGGGTTTTAGGAGGTTCCTCATCTCCATGAGTAGCAAGTACACCTAATTTTTTTGGTATTTCGTGTTCCATATCCATAACTAAAGATAGAGAACAACTAAGAACAGCAAATAAAATTACTTAGTGATAAAGCAAACAAGCACACACGAGAATATTCACCCCACGCTATTGCTCCCCGGCAACAGCGCCAGAAAAAGGTCTTGATAACCCACAAGTATAGGGGATCGCAACAGTTTTCAATAAGTAAGAGTGTCGAACCCAACGAGGAGCTAAAGGCAGAACAAATATTCCCTCAAGTTCTATCGACCACTGATACAACTCTACGCGCGCTTGATGTTCGCTTTACCTAGAACAAGTATGAAACTAGAAGTACTTTGTAGATGTTGTTGCATAGGTTTGCAAGATAATAAAGAGCATGTAAATAAAAGGTAGGGGCTGTTTAGATAAAGACGCAACTAAGTTAGTTTTAGTAAAGAGCTTTTTGTTACGAGAAAGTTATTTGTCCCTAGGCAATCGATAACTAGACCGGTAATCATTATTGCAATTTTATTTGAGGGAGAGGCATAAGCTAACATACTTTCTCTACTTGGATCATATGCACTTATGATTGGAACTCTAGCCAGCATCCGCAACTACTAAAGATCATTAAGGTAAAACCCAACCATAGCATTAAAGTATCAAGTCCTCTTTATCCCATACGCAAACAACCTACTTACTCGGGTTTGTGCTTCTGTCACTCACGCCACCCACCATAAGCGAATCATGAACGTATTGCAACACCCTACAGCAGGGATCCCTCACACTTGCGCGACATGGAGAGCACCATAGGACAACACTAATAATAAAACATGCAACTCAAACCAATCTTGATCATCAAATAGCCCATAGGACAAAACGGATCTACTCAAACATCATAGGATAGTCATACATCATTGGGAAATAATATATAGCGTTGAGCATCATGTTTAAGTAGAGATTACAGCGGGTAAAAGAGAGATTACACCACTGCATAGAGGGGGGAAGAGTTTGTGATGATGGCGGTGAAGTTGTTGGTGAAGATTGCGGTGATGATGATGGCCCCGGTGGCGTTCCGGCGCCACCGGAAGAGAAGGGGAGAGGGGGGCCCTTCGTATTCTTCTTCCTTGACCTCCTCCCTAGATGGGAGAAGGGTTTCCCCTCTGGTCCTTGGCCTCCATGGCATGGAAGGGGCGAGAGCCCCTCCAAGATTGGATTTGTCTCTCTATCTCTCTCTGTTTTTGCGTTCTCAGATTCTATCCTTTCACTGTTTCTTATATTCCCGGAGATCCATAACTCCGATTGGGCTGAAATTTTAACACGATCTCTATCCGTATATTAGCTTTCTTGTGGCAAAAGAAGGGCACCAACCGCCTTACGGGGTGGCCACGAGGGTCAGGGGCGCCCCCTGCCTCGTGCCCCCCTCGGGCATCATCTCACGTGGATTTTTCTTCCCAAAAATCATATATATTCCGAAAAAATCTCCGTCAGTTTTTACCCCGTTTGGACTCCGTTTGATATGGATATTCTGCGAAACAAAAAACATGCAACAAACAGGAACTGGCACTGGGCACTGGATCAATATGTTAGTCCCAAAAATAGTATAAAAAGTTGCCAAAAGTATATGAAAGTTGTAGAATATTGGCATGGAACAATCAAAAATTATAGATACGACGAAGACGTATCACTACACTACTCTAATGCAAGCAGTAGAGAGAAGAATAGGAGATATCTGGTGATTAAGAGGGGCTTGCCTGGTTGCTCTGGCAAGGAGGGGTTGTCAACAACGTAGTCGAACGGGGCACCAGCTGCGGCGTCAGTCTCGTAGTCTACCGGAGAGAAGAGGGGGAAGAAACAATGAATATAATGCAAACATATGTATATCGATGCATGACCTGACAAGTAACGGTGCTAGGTATGCCCTAACTCAGTAGGAGGTGATACCCGCGAAGGGGTGAAACATCTGGGAAAGTATACCGGGTGTTTCGCGTTTTCGGACAGATGAACCGGAGGGGGAAAGTTGTGTGTTCACTATGCTAGGGATTTGTGGCGAATGAACAGGCTATGTATCCGGATTTGTCTCATCGTTCTAAGCAACTTTCATGTACAAAGTTTTTCCATCCGATCTACGGTTTGTTTTATATTGATTTTAAAAGTTTTAAATCATTTCTAAATTTTGTTTTAATTCGAAAATTAAATGTTAAATTGCTATGGGTACACAGAAGTGTACCCACAGAAGGGCCTGTGTGGCTGACCAGTAGGCCCAGTTGACTTGGTCAACTACCCAGTCAGCAGAGACTCACTAGTGGGGCCAGTCAAAGTCAACAGCCCAGTCAGCATTGACCGTTGACCTGGTCATCCTGACAAGTGGGTCCCACTGTCATTGGCTGTTTAGTTCATTAACAATAGTTAATTAGGTTAATTAAACATAATTAAGTTAATTAATTAATTAACATTTTATTTATTATTATTATTTAAATTCTTTTTTTCAATAAATGTTTTGGGGGCTGGGCCCCATGTGTCATTGGCCCATGGTCTTAGCGGGTGCGGGCGAACGGGCGACGGGCGACGGGCGGGCGCTAACGGGCAACCCGAGCGCCACGTCGCCTGAACACAGGGGCGCACCGGCGAGGATGGGCGGCTCGGGCGCGGCCGCTGGTGCGCAGTAGGGCGTCCGGAGGTGACGACGGCGTGGGTGGTGACACGGCGAGGCGGAGGCGAGGCCATGGCTGAGGTGGCCGGAGCAGGGGAGGCGGTGGCGCAAGGCGAGGCGGTTGGGCGTCACGGCGGGCGCGTCGGCGCGGGGGGGGGGGAGCTGCGGCGAGGCGATATAGGATCGAAAGTATGTCTAGAGGGAGGGTGATTAGACTACTTGACCAAATAAATATATAGCCTTTTCCCAAATTTAAGTCTTGGCATATTTTAGCAACTTAGCACAAGTCAAGCAATCAACCTACACATGCAAGTCTAAGAGTATAGCAGAGGAATGTAAAACATTTGCATATGAAGGTAAATGGAGAGGTTTGGAGGGAGCAAACGCAATGTAGACATGGAGATTTTTGGCGTGGTTCCGATAGGTGGTGCTATCGTACATCCACGTTGATGGAGACTTCAACCCACGAAGGGTAACGGTTGCGCGAGTCCACGGAGGGCTCCACCCACGAAGGGTCCACGAAGAAGCAACCTTGTCTATCCCACCATGGCCATCGCCCACGAAGGACTTGCCTCACTAGGGTAGATCTTCATGAAGTAGGCGATCTCCTTGCCCGTACAAACTCCTAGCTTCAACTCCACAATCTTGACGGAGGCTCCCAAGTGACACCAAACCAATTTAGGAGACACCACTCTCCAAAAGGTAATACATGGTGTGTTGATGATGAACTCCTTGCTCTTGTGCTTCAAATGATAGTCTCCCCAACACTCAACTCTCTCTCACAGATTTGGATTTTGTGGAAAGATGATTTGGGTGGAAAGCAACTTGGGGAAGGCTAGAGATCAAGATTCATATGGTTGGAATGGAATATCTTGGTCTCAACACATGAGTAGGTGGTTCTCTCTTATAAAATATATGCTGGAAGTGTAGGCACGTTCTGATGGCTTTCCTTACTTATGAAGGAAGGGTGGAGGGGTATATATAGCCTCCACACGAAATCTAACCATTACACATAATTTACCAAACTCGGTGGGACCGAATCAGAAAACTCGGTCAGACCGATTCAGTTCACAATGTGAACGTTAGGCTTTTCGGTGGGACCGACATGTCAAATCGGTGGGAACGATTCCATGAGGGTTAGGGCATAACGTAATCTTGGTGAGACTTATTACACAAACTCGGTAGGACTGACTTTGGTAATAAGCTAACCAGAGAGTTGGTCAGGTAAACTTGGTGGGATCGATTCTCTCATTTTGGTGAGACAGAAACGTTACGAAAGGGAAACAGAGAGTTTGCATTGCGAACTCAGTGGGATCGATCGCTCATCTCGATTGGACCAAAATGTTACGAAGGGAAATAGAGAGTTTGCAATCCCATCTCGGTGAGACCGAGATCCCTATCGGTGAGACCGAAATGACTAGGGTTTCTGGCAGTGGCTATGTCAAGTGAACTCGTTGGCGCTAGATAGAACATTTCGGTGGGGCCGAGTTTGACTTTTTGTTTGGGACATATGTGGATATGAGAAAGTGGTTGAGGGTTTTTGGAGCATATCACTAAGCATTTTGAGCAAATAAGTCATTAAGCAACACCTCATCCCCTTTTAAAAGTATTGGCTTTTCCTATGGACTCAATGTGATCTTGGATCACTAAAATGAAAATGTAGAGTCTTGAGCTTGAGGCAATGTGTGTCCTTAGCATTTTGAGGGCTCCACATTCCTAATCCATGTCATGCCAATCAATGAACTTTCTTAAATGATCATCTTGAAATAGTATTAGTTCAATGAGCTATATGTTGTTAATAATTACCAAAACCACCTAGGGATAGTTGCACTTTCAATCTCCCCCTTTTTGGTAATTGATGACAACATATAGATCAAAGCTTCGACAAATGATAATAAGATTTAAATACATCATCGCTTTGAGAAGTATGTGCTAAGCAAGGGCTCCCCCTAAATTTGTGCATTATTTAAAATTTGCTTTTGAATGCAAATGCACAATCAATTAGAATCATGGGTTTCTTTTCCATGTCACATACATCTTGGTGGAGCGCTCAAAATGATAGGAATTAAAACATGCACTCATCACCAAGCAAAGTGAATGATTATATATAGGGATATGAAAGATAATATCATCCAGGCAAACATTAAGTATGATATGATTAAACACATGATCATATAAGTATCTCACACACAGACATAAAAAGTATCAAATGAGCACACACAAAAGTTCAACCAAATAACAAGAGAGACAAAGAAGCAAAAAACTCTCTCTCTCGAAGCCTATGCTCTATACATTTCTCCCCTTTAGGCAACAAGTTACCAAAAATTTTGAAAATGCATAGTGTTATGCGTCTCTCAGGCTTGGTCTTCAGGAGGTGGTGTGGAGAGAACTCCAAGGACAAAGGCATCAGTAGATGTTGTTGGAGCTGGTGGAGTAGTTGTTGGAGGTGGCACTGAAGCTGTGGCTGCTGGTGCAGATGAAGTAGCTCTTGTATCTGGCACTGGCACTGCAGCTGACCCCTGACCTCTTGCACTCGCTGAAAAGCATCTGTAGTTGCCTTCCCTTTCTTCTCCTCTACTTCCTCCTGGAGCCGCTTGACTGCAGTCCGTATCTCAGTCACTTTCAGATCAAGATCATAAAACTTGGTCTCAACGATCCTCTCCAAGCTCTCCTGATTCTGAGTCAGGGTGGCCAAGCCCTTCTCAATCCTCAAAGTTGCCTAAATTAGATAACCTAGCTGATCTTGTTTGCTCTTTAAGAACACATGAGATGCCTCCTCAACACTTAGCATCCTTGCAGCCTTTCCTGCCTTTGCCTTTGCTCTCTTCTCTTGAGCTTGCATTGATGAAGGATCATCCTCATTCATCACAACTGTGTTATCCTCAAATTCCAGGTGCAAAGGTAGATGCTCCTTGTCCAACAAGTAAGTGTCTGTGCCCATCTTGGAGTTGATGAGCACCTAAATGTGTGGAGCATACCCACAAGATCTTTTCTGATCTGCAACAGTCCTCTTGATTGTCTCAACAATCAGACTCATGACCTTGAATTTTTGAGGAACATCAAATATCTGCAGCAAGTTGATTGAATGGCCTCTGATCATCTTGTGATCTTCAAGTTTGGGTAACAGAGTATGCCTCAATTGTGTTGATTGTAGGTAGACCAGACAACAAGTAATGCACAGATCCAAGCTTGTGTGTCTCCAAAGCTTTGTCTAGGATCTCCTTGTACATGTTTACCATAGAGTTGTGGTCTTTCTTTTTCTTGGCATACACATCCAAATCATCCTCATGCTCTTCTGGGGCATTGATCAACTTGGCCCACTCATCAACCGTTGATTGGTACCTTGTACCCTCAGACATCCAAACAATTCTACCATCTGGATAGAAATGAGTTGTAGAATAGAACTAGATAATGAACTCATCATTCCATTTGGTAAGCTTTTGTCCCACAAACTTATCAATACCACATGATTTGAATCTCTCATGTACACCGGGAAAATAATCTTCATTCTTATCAATGAATTCCCAATCAACCCATTTCATATCATAGACTATAGGCTTCTTGTCCAGCAGAATGGTCTCATAGAAATCCTGTTGTTCCTTGGTGTGGAACCTATATTCCACTGCAGTCCTCCTCCTCATAGCATATGGATCAGACTGTCTCCAAAGTATCAGTCCTGCATCCTTCCTGATGTTCATATCCTCAGCCACTGGATGAGTGTCATTGTGTTCTGGAATCTTCGGTTTCAGTTTCCTCAGCACTTGGGCTTCTGCATCTTCTTCTTCAACTTCAGGCACTGGGGCCTTGTTCTTCTCTTCAGTTGGGATGTTCCTGGTGCTTCTCTTAGGCTTAGAAGGCTTTTGAGCTTGAGCAGCAGCCTTGGGGCAGTCTTGGGCTTTGAAGTGGCAGCCCCTGACTTAATGGCATCCCCCATAAGCTTCTGGGACTTGGGTGCTGGTGCAGCATCCTCTTTCTCTTCATCTTCTTCTGGATCTCTCATTATAGAGGATCTACCAATGACTCTGGTAGTGGTCTTCTTGACCCTCTATTTCCTTTTCTTACCCTCTCTAGCAGCCTTTTCAGTTGGCTTAGAGATTTCAGTAGTTGAGGCCATAGCCTTTAAGGTTGGCACCCTCTTGGCAGGGGTCTTCTTATGTCGTCCAGGCTTTGTTGTTGCAGCAGTGCCATATTCTTTCTTCAGCACTTTCTTTTTGGAGCTAACTTCCTCTCTGTAGCCACATAGTCCTCATCCTCAGAATCTGAGTTTTTCTTCTTCCTTGATCTGCTGGCTGCCTTGGGCAAATTACTGGGAGTACTCCTGCTGCCCTCATCATAGCTGCTTGAGGGACTAGTGCCCTCACTCATTTGCACTTGCTCTTCTGACTTGTTCTGAATATCACTTTGGTTAGACATCTTGGCAAGCAAACTGATAGCAAACCCTGTGAATACATATAGATGAGCTAGAATAGATGAGCATCACAAAGTGCAGAACTTTTGCAAAACAAATGAGTCAAAAACTTATTTTTAGTTCTCCACAGAAATCATTTCGGAGCTACCGATTTGTTAAACTCGGTGATATTGAAGCAACTGTTGGAGTCTAAACTAGTGAACTCGGTCAGATCGAGTCACGGTTCGGTGGCTCCAAGATTGCTAGGGTTTCACAGAGAGTCGAATTCGGTCGCACCGATTTGCAATTTTCAGTCAGACCGAAAAGCGCATGTGCAATGGCCAAAGCCAAATTGGTGGGACCGATTTCTACAACTCGGTCGGTTCGAGATGAGTTCGGCGGAGACCTAACCCTAAATTTTCGAATCAAACCTAACCTAAAGGGAGTTTTCTCTGGATAGATTGATTTCATACATGGTAATGATCATGGAAAAGCAATGTGCTAGGAATGGGAGTACGGAATTATCATACAAGATCGAACTCATACCCTAATTCGGCGGGAGTATGCTACGGCGACAACGGCGGGGCATAATCCCATTGACGGCGATGGAAACCAGTGGCGGGAGGGCGCTGGCGACGAGGAGACGATCTGGAGACCCGAGGGGCAGAGCAGGACACGCGCGGGTTGAGGAGGTTTGAAGAAATTTCCAAAGTCTCACCCGTGGGTATAAATATCCTGACCCTGTCGGTGTGACCGAGTGGAACAACTCGGTGGCACCGAGATGCAGAATCACAAGCGGTTACTGCAACTCGGTGTGACCTAAAAGTTCAAATCGGTTGCACCGAGATTGAAAACCTAGATCAACTCAGTGAACTCGGTGTGACCGAAGTGGATGGATCGGTCAGACCGAAATGCACAAAAATGTTTCGGAAGTTTAAGTCTATGACGAATCGGGGACTCCGAGTGCTCCTCACACAGAGTGGTTCGAATCTGACTTGATCAAACTTTGTGATGTAGCATGAATAGAGTTTGAGACGAGAAAAGCATATATAGCTAGAGGAGGTTCTTAGGCATTCTTGTCCATCCACTTGGCAAAAGAGAAAAAGCCAAACAATCAAAATAACAAGTGGATGTCCTCGAATGAGTAAAATATGCAATCAACATGCTCGCACAATAAAATGGCAAATGGAATATGTGGCAAAGCATTCACAAACACTCTAGCATCTATCAAGCAATTGGTGATGACTAGGTCATCTATATATGAGTATATTGACTTAGGAGTCAAATGAGAATATTTGATCGTAGGTCATACTCACCGTTTAAGCACAAGTGGGGTTACCACTTTTACATAAAGTATTGTTGTGTTCACACCATTAGAGTTGCTTTAGCTCAATTGATTAGAGTAAAGCTCCCCCTAGATGTGATATTCCCCCTAAGAGGGATGAACTAACCTTGGGTTTTGTCGATGATGACTTCATGTAGATGTTGAAGATGTGGATGCCCAATGTTGATGTAGATCATTTGGAGCAATCCATTGGAGTGAGTTGCACTTTCAATACCTACACGGGTTAGTCCCACAAGGAACAAACAAGGATATTGAGGGGGGTCCTGGATTAGGGGGTGTCCGGATAGCTGGACTATACCTTCGGCCGGACTCCTGGACTATGAAGATACAAGATTGAAGACTTCGTCCCGTGTCCGGAAGGGACTTTCCTTGGCGTGGAAGGCAAGCTTGGCGATATGGATATGTAGATATCCTACCATTGTAACCGACTCTGTGTAACCCTAGCCCTCTCCGCTGCCTATATAAACCGGAGGGTTTTAGTCCATAGGACGAAAAACAATCATACCATAGGCTAGCTTCTAGGGTTTAGCCTCCTTGATCTCGTGGTAGATCTACTCTTGTACTACCCATATCATCAATATTAATCAAGCAGGACGTAGGGTTTTACCTCCATCGAGAGGGCCCGAACCTGGGTAAAACGTCGTGTCCCCTGCCTCCTGTTACCATCCACCTTAGACGCACAGTTCGGGACCCCCTAGCCGAGATCCGCCGGTTTTGACACCGACATTGGTGCTTTCATTGAGAGTTCCTTTGTGTCGTCACTTTTAGGCCCGATGGCTCCTCCGATCATCAACGACGATGCGATCCAGGGTGAGACTTTTCTCCCCGGACAGATCTTCGTATTTGGCGGCTTTGCACTGTGGGCCAATTCGCTTGGCCATCTGGAGTAGATCGAAAGCTACGCCCCTGGCCGTCAGGTCAGATTTGGAAGTTTAAACTACACAGCGGACCTCCGCGGAGACTTGATCTTTGACAGTTTCGAGCCGTAGCCGAGCGCGCCGCACTGTCACGATGGGCATGATCTAGCTCTGCCGCCGAACAGTGCCTTGGAGGCCGCACCCGCATCAGCTCCGACCCTTAATTCGGAGCCAACTGCGCCAATCGAGGATGGGTGGTTGGACACCGCCTCGGGGGCTGCAATCTCTACGGCGATCGAGCCGAACACCAGCCCTATTTTCTGCGAAGCCCGTGACTCCAAGGAGCCGGACTCCTCTCCAGACACCGAGCCCTCTGCGCCCCTACCGATCGAACCCGATTAGGCGCCGATCATGGAGTTCACCGCCGCGGACATCTTTCAGCACTCGCCCTTCGGCGATATTCTGAATTCACTAAAGTCTCTCTCTTTATCAGGAGAGCCCTCGCCGGACTATGGTCAACAAGGTTGGGATGCGGATGATGAAATTCAAAGCCCACCCACCACCCACTTCGCAGCCACTGTCGATAATTTAAACGACGTGCTCGACTTCGACTCCGAAGACATCGACGGTATGGACGACGATGTAGGAGATGAACATGAACCAACGCCTATAAGGCACTAGATAGCCACCTCATCTCATGATGTATACATGGTGGACACACCCAAAGGAAGCGACGACGAGGAACACAGGGATGCAACGAGGGATCGTTCACTCGAAAAGCAATCAAAGCGGCGACGTAAGCGCCGCTCCAAGCCCCGCCTCGACAGAGACAGCAGCCATACAGACCCAGCCATAGAGCAGGACGAGCCAGTGGACGACGAACATGCCTTCGAGCAACCGTCCGAACAGGGCAACTTGGATAAACAAACCGAACACCCCGTCCCCGGCGAAAACAACAGTCCGGACGACCTTATGCCGGATAGGCTCATGGAGCAGAAGAACCTCCATGAAAGGCTCGTCACCACTGCGCGTAGCCTGAAAAAGCAGAAGCGGAAGCTCAAAACTGCGGAAGATGCACTCAGAATCAGATGGAGCAAAGTACGCAACACCGCAGACAAATATGGCGGCAGTCGCCGCACAAAAATCTATCCAAAGCGAAAGCTACTGCCTGAATTTGATGAGGAGGCCTTAGAGCCCCCGCAGTCAAAAAATAGGAAAGCCACCCAGTCGTATGGACGACCGCATGGCCAGCATGGAGCGGCAAGCGGCGCCGCACACAAGCCGGCACGCGATCCACCAAAGGATCCGCATCAAAAAGATGGCCCAGCCAGATCTATCTACGGGCCAAGAAAGCAAGCTCTAGTAAGTAATGCAACACAACAAATATCCGAACATCACGGCACACCCAAATACAGGGGTGCCGCACACCCCCTATGTTTCACCGATGAGGTGCTGGACCATGAATTTCCAGCGGGATTCAAGACCGTAAACATAGAGGCGTACGACGGAACAACAGACCCTGTGGTCTGGATCGAGGATTATATTCTGCACATACACATGGCCAGAGGAGATGACCTCCACGCCATAAATTACTTACCTCTCAAGCTTAAAGGGCCAGCCCGGCATTGGCTCAAAAGCCTTCCCGAAAACACCATTGGAAGTTGGGAAGAGCTTGAGGATGCTTTCTGGGCAAATTTTCAAGGGACCTATGTCCGCCCTCCGGATGCAGACGATCTCAGTCACATAACTCAACAGCCCGGAGAGTCAGCCCAGAAATTCTGGAACAGATTTCTTACTAAAAAGAATCAGATAGTCGACTGTCCGGACGCCGAAGCCCTAGCAGCTTTTAAGCATAACGTTCGAGACGAATGGCTCGCCAGACACCTCGGCCAAGAAAAGCCAAGAACAATGGCTGCATTAACAAGCCTCATGACCCGCTTTTGCGCAGGAGAGGACAGCTGGTTGGCAAGATGTAGCACCAGCGACCCAAGTACATTCGAAGTTAGGGATGGAAACGGAAAACCCCGACGCAGCAAGGACCAGCGCCGGAATAAGGGAAACACCCCAAAGAGCACGGCGGTCAACACCGGATTCAAAAGCTCGCGGCAGAATCAGAGAGAGCCGCCCCTCAAGGATAACAGGGGAGAGCTATCCAACTTAAACAAAATCTTGGACAAGATATGTCAAATACACAGTACTCCCGGGAAGCCTGCGAACCATACCCACAGAGATTGTTGGGTTTTCAAGCAATCCGGCAAACTCAACGCCGAACACAAGGGGCTCGACACACCAAGTGAGGACGACGACGAACCCCACAAGCAGAGCACCAGGAAACAAAAGGATTTCCCACAAGAAGTCAAAACAGTAAACTTACTTCACGTGATGAATAGAATGGCGCCAACAGAGATACGCGCCATACGGCCCATCCCAAAGGAGTCTCGCCAATGGTTGTTAAAACCGATCACCTTCGACCATCAGGATTACTCTAGAAGTATCCGGAACGCGGGCTGGACTGCCTTGGTATTAGATCCAATAATCGGCGGACTCCACTTTACAAATTTCCTGATGGACGGCGGCAGTGGTCTAAACCTGCTATACCAGGACACAATCCGCAACATGGGGATAGACCCAACAAAAAATTTCCATAGCAAAACCTCCTTTCAAGGGGTAACGCCAGGCCCGGATGCCCGTTGTATGGGTTCTCTCCGGCTAGAAGTTATGTTCGGCTCCCCCGATAACTTCCGTCGCGAACAGCTAACTTTCCACATCGCCCCATTCTCAAGTAGCTATCAAGCACTGCTGGGGCACAAAGCTTTCGCCCGCTTTAACGCAATACCGCATTGTGCATCTCTTACGCTTAAGATGGCCGGTCCACGAGGCATCATCTCATTAAAGGGAAAACATTGAGTGTTCCTCCCGCGCGGAAGACAGTGCGGCTACCTTGACAGCCCCACAATAAAGCGGCTTCACTAGCCAAAGCACCTAAACAGGTCGTCAAGACCACGGACACGGCTAGACGAGTCCGGCATAAACATACAATTGATAAAGGCTTAATAGCCGTATACCCCTATACTAGGGGCTCCGCGCATATAAAACAAGAGACAATAAAGCTCAATTTTACCCATTTCGATTTATACTTTGTTTATTTAGTATAACTCATGTTCGGCACGATCTTTCTTTAACTAAGTTCCTCTCTTTTACAGATGAACACCATGCTACGCCCGTCCAGGATACGGCACAACGGAGACACATGCGCAGACGTGCAGCAGGGACCTGTTCCAAGGATTCTTTTCAGATTAAGACCCTGCGTAAACCTTTTTTACTGTCTCTTGTTGATACACATCCCCTGGTTTCTCGGTATAACCAAGGAGGAGGTTGGCGTTTTGGCATGTGGCCACGTCAGAGTTTTGCGCGTACCTGGACACTAGGGGCTTATTACTAAGGGCGTCATCCCGCCCGCCCTCATAAAGACCGAATACCTTAGGGAGTGTTTGGCATCGCGAGTTTGGCCTTATATGCATCAGCTCCGAATCATGTCTTTGGTCAAATGTTGGGTTTGCCCGGCTCCTGTGTTTTGCTACCTTACATTCCGCTCTATCGGCTAAGGCGGCACCAGGAGAACTACTGCGATTGTGCCCCGGTTCGGCCAGGAGAGCACCTCAGTAGAGAAAGCCGAAAACTGACTATCATGATATAGCGTGAGACTGGTCAACCACTCGATGACTTACCGGAATCTTTAGGATTCCTCCGCATTAACGAAGGGCCGCTTCCCGGCCAGGCACATACGCGCCTCGAGTTCGGGCGAGCGCAGGCGCCACCAGGGGCTATATAAGTAGCCTCACTATCAAACTCCTATGGCTAAGTGAAAGTGATAAAGCATCATAGTCCGATTGCCTAGTTCGCTGCGCTATCACCTCCTTTGTAGGACCAGGACGTTGGATCAAGTGTGAAAATGCGCCTTCTGCGAACACCCCCGCATTATGTGCGTGGGGGCTGAAGCCGACGACTGCCATCTTTCAGATTATATATACATATATGTTAAACGGCCGCACAGGAGGTATTATAATACTTGCAGGCACAAGTATAAAAAGCTTCTACAATTTATCAAAATATTGTTTTACAATAATATATGCTATTCGAATATAGTATCCTTCGAGCACTGCGTCTCTATTAAACGAGCGCCTTGCAGAACTTCCTGAAAATAGTGCTCAGCAGGTACTCGGCTTCCATCCGAGTCTGGGGATGCAACAGCGGTGGCCTCCATTTCCGCCCAGTATGTCTTGACACGGGCAAGAGCCATCCACGCACCCTCTATGCACGCTGACCTCTTCATCGCATTGATATGCAGCGCCGCACCAAGGAACTGCTGCACCAAGTTGAAATAACTTTTCGGCTCTGGCCTCTCTGGCCACAAATGACTCATGACATACTTCATGGCGAGTCTGGACAACCTATTTAGCTCGGCCCATTCGGCCAAACGATCGGCTAATGACAGCGGACGCTCCGGATTGTGGAACTGCGACCAAAAGAGCTTTTACACTTCGCGATCTTCTTGATCTCGGAAGTGTTCGGCCGCATCTGCGGCACTCGCTGCCAAATCCAGATAGGTGTCCGCCGTACTCCACATCCGGTCTAACGAAGCATGTTTAGGATCACAGAACTTCCTCCGCGGCATAAAGGGCTTTCCAGCCGCGATCTCTCCGACCTGACGCAGCTCCTCCTTCATAGCTCTCATCGCAGAGCGAGCATCCTTGGCATCGGCAACGGCCTTCTCCAGGTCCGTCTGTTCCGCCTGATCTTCTTTTTCAAGAAGATTGCAACGGTCAGCAGCGTTCTTCAGCTTCACGGCCATCTCGGCCATTTCCTTCTTGCTTCGGCAGTGAGCAGCCTATTCGGCTTTCAGCTCTTCAATTGCCTTTCCGGCAGCCGCATCACTTTTCCTGGCTTGCTCCTTGGCTCGGGCAAGTTCCTCCCGAAGATTCTCCATGGCAGCAGCACCATCTGCATCAAGCGCACACATTGTAAGATACTGGCATAAAGCTCCTCTTACCAGGTGCCGCCAGAGGAATTACATACCTTGTGCCTCGTCAAGCCGCTTGTTGACAAGCGCGATGTCGGCATCTGCCACGTCAAGTTGCCGCTTTAGCTTGGCAAATTCATCAGTCCGGCTTGCCACCGGACACTTCTCCACCTACGTATTAAAGGCGGCATATTAGACCTGGGATTATGATCCTCTGCGCGCTGTCACTTTTGACAATGCACAGAGTCTCAGGGGCTACTATCTACACAGGGTGCATCTTATTTATGCGCAACTGTCCAAAAAGGGTACATTATTTTGCGTACCTCAAAACCTGTCAGTAAACTCCTGACGGCCTCGTGCAATCCGCTCTCCGCGGATGAAATCCTCTCAATCACCGTACCCATCAATGCACGGTGCTCCTCTGAGATAGATGCTCGCCCTAGCAGATCCTTCAGCTCCTCCGACCGCGCACCAGACGGTGCCGGACTCGTCCGATGGCCCTTTTCGAAGGCCGGACACGGAGGGCTTTGGGGGGCCATATGACTACCTTTCGGCCCTGCCGGATTCGGAGAAACCCTCCGCGACGATACCTCAGGATCGCCC
Source organism: Triticum urartu (assembly GCF_003073215.2). Classification (NCBI taxonomy): domain Eukaryota; kingdom Viridiplantae; phylum Streptophyta; class Magnoliopsida; order Poales; family Poaceae; genus Triticum; species Triticum urartu. Next base: position 137,277,448 of record NC_053025.1, on the reverse strand, counting down.
ACCTCGCAAGGCGGTACGGCAGGGGGAGGCGTTCCGCTCTCCATCATCTCAAAAAGAAGATCCCCCGAAGACGAGCTCTGCTGAGAAGGGCTAAGGTCCGAGCTACAAGGTAAATTTTTGATTACTCTTCTCAGATATAACGCAAGGATTTCTCTCATTTCTTAAAAAGAAAAACTCCTCTCTACTTACGGCTCGATGGAGGGATGATCCCCTTGAGGGCATAATTCGGCCAAAGTATCCCCCGGCGCAGGACCCTCTGACGAAGATTTCTTCCCCCGCTTTGAGGCCATGGTCTCCGGGTCGTCAGAGGCGGTCCTCTTCTTCTCCTGAGGAGAGGAATTTTCGATTCCTCCCTTCCAGACAACCTTCTTCGAGGAGGCTGTAGCTTCCTTGTCCCCTCCCTCGCTTTCTTCCGAAGGCACAACCTCCAACATCCTGACCAGAACGGGATCCGGCGTGGTCTCGGGGAGGGGGGCCGGACACCTGATTAGCTTTGCTTTCGCTATCCACTCCTGTTTAAAGGACAGCTCTTTTAGGGGCAATTTTATGATAAATATACGGATAGCGAGTCCGGGCACAAGGCTACTTACTTGAGTATCCGGACGATTGCAGCTCAGACCTGCGTCCTCCGTAGAATCCGGACACACTACTTGTGGTCCGAAGAACAATTTGTACATCTCCACGGGCGTCATGCCAAGAAAATGTTGGAGAACTCGTGGTCCCTCCGGGTTGAACTCCCACAGGCAGAGGGGGCGACGTTTGCAGGGCAGAATCGGCGAATTAACATAACCTGCGTCACCACAACCAGACGTATGTCTCTTTCTAGGAGATCTCGGATGCGGCCCTGCAACAGGGGCATGTCCTTTGCCGACCCCCAGTCCATCCCCTTATTGACCCATGACGCCAGTCATGGCGGGGGACCCGAGCGGAAAGCAGGTAGCGCCACCCACTTGGTGCTCCTGGGAGCTGTGATATAAAACCACTCTCGTTGCCATAAGCTGGACTCCCCTTGAAAAGAGCCCTCGGGCCATGGAGCACCAGCATTCTTGCTTATAAAAGCACCTCCGCACTCCGCGTGCCGTCCCTCGATCATCTTCGGCTCTACTTTGAAGGTCTTGAGCCATAGTCCGAAGTGAGGAGTAATACGGAGGAAGGCTTCACACACGACGATGAATGAGGAAATATGGAGGATGGACTCCGGAGCTAAGTCGTGAAATTTCAGCCCATAATAAAACATGAGCCCCCTCACGAAGGGATCCATCGGGAAGCCTAGCCCCCGAAGGAAGTGGGACATGAACACCACACTCTCACCAGGCTTGGGAGTGGGAATAACCTGCCCTTGAGCAGGCAGCCTATGCGAGATTTCGCCGGTCAAGAACCTGGCCTCTCTCAACTTCAGCACGTCCTCCACCGTGACGGAGGAGGGCATCCATCGGCCTCGAAGGTCGGAACCGGACATTGTCGAAGGTCCGAAGCGCCTGAAATTTGGAGCCTTGGGTGTTGGAACTCGAGGCGAAGGGCGATCTCGTTTGAGACTGAAAGAAAGGAGTAAGGCCTTGGTCTCTTTATAAGAGGTTGAATACCAAGGGCCCTCCCCGTGACCGTCTGGGACTCGCCTTTGATCGAGAAAACATACCAATGGGTACGGTTGGGTTACCCACGCCCGTATTGATGAGAATCCCGGAATAAGGGGACACGATCTCTGCTTTAACAACACGTGCCAAGGAAACCACCTCGCATGACGCGCTGAGGTGGGACAGTAAAATGATTCGAATAAAGACTTGGCCATGGTGTGATGTCACGCTACGGAATACGTCAGAAGATTAGATTTGTGTAAATATTATTCTCTCTATGGCAATATGTGGAAACTTATTTTGCAGAGCCGGACACTACCTTTGTGTTCAAAATCTTCTATGAAGTACTTGGAGGAGGAACCCGCCTTGCAATGCCGAAGACAATCTGCGCGCCGGACTCGTCGTCATTGAAGCCTGGTTCAGGGGCTACTAAGGGAGTCCTGGATTAGGGGGTGTCCAGATAGCTGGACTATACCTTCGGCCGGACTCCTGGACTATGAAGATACAAGATTGAAGACTTCGTCCCGTGTCTGGAAGGGACTTTCCTTGGCGTGGAAGGCATGCTTGGCGATACAGATATGTAGATCTCCTACCATTGTAACCGACTCTGTGTAACCCTAGCCCTCTCCGATGCCTATATAAACCGGAGGGTTTTAGTCCATAGGACGAAAAACAATCATACCATAGGCTAGCTTCTAGGGTTTAGCCTCCTTGATCTCGTGGTAGATCTACTCTTGTACTACCCATATCATCAATATTAATCAAGCAGGACGTAGGGTTTTACCTCCATCGAGAGGGCCCGAACCTGGGTAAAACATCGCGTCCCCTGCCTCCTGTTACCATCCGCCTTAGACGCACAGTTTGGGACCCCCTACCCAAGATCCGCCGGTTTTGACACCGACAGATATCCATAGACATAGAGTGATGTTCACATAAGATGATATCCATGAAGGCAATAAGTTACCTTGTCCCTTGTCTTACCAACAAGAGGGTTTGTGACTCCTTGAATTAGTGCAAGATGTGGAAGTTGTTTGCACTTGTCCTCGCCAAAATGATATGAGTGAAGTATGTTGGTGGAGTCACCCTCAAGAACTCTCTAGTTCTTCTTCTTCGGGATCCACATCATCTTGATGGGAATCCTTGGAGTTGTAGTCATACTTGATGAAGTAGAACTTGATGTAGTCTTGGGAACCCACTTGACCAAGGCCTTAGGAGCTTCTTCAAATGCATCAATCTCCTCTTGAAGCTTGTCCTTGACTTTTTGCTTGTGGTCTTATGATGGAAGATCATCTTGAGCTTGTGTCCCTTGGAAAGAAGTAGGATCATACTTCTCTTCTTGAGGAACAAACTTCGTCTTGGGGCATTGATCTTCTTCCCACTCAACTCCATTGGCATTGAACTTTCGTTCAAAACCAATACCTTGATTCTTCCGGTGCCTTCCTTTCTTGCGTACAATTTCCTCAAATTGCTTACTTCCGGCAAGCCTCTTGTAAACACCTTTCTCTATAATTCCCTTCAATAAGCTATTTTCTTGCTCAAGTGTAACTTGGCTAAGAGAATCATTAGTGGAATCAAGAGAACTACTAGAAGCAACAACATTGGATTTTAACATGATTATTGTTACTACTAGAAGAAGAATCTTTCTTACTCTTGTTGCTAGATTTAGCTTGTGGCATGTAAGTAGACAAGAGTAAACGCTTGGCAATGTAAGAAGAACTTTTCTTGCGAAGATCATCATTGATTTCTTTTAAGAACACATGCTCTTGCTCAAGGTTGAGCTTTTCGAAGCGTAACTTCTCATGAGTCTTTAAAAGTTCTCGTTGATCTTCCAAGGTAGTTTCATGAGCTAACTTAAGAGTTTTCAGCTCTTTAGTTAGACGCTCAATCTCCCTCTTATCATCATCATTTGTTTTATCTTGATTAGCATGATTAGTAGCAAGTTCATCATAGTTTTCATCACTAGAGTTGTCAACAAGTAAATCATCATCACCTAGCAAATCATCTTCATCACTATTGAAATCAACATACTCGGGGTGTGATACCTTTGGGCCTTTGGCCATGGAGCATCTTCCAATTCCTTCATTTGGTGAGTCAAAATATGTCGTAGGAGTTGGTTGACACAAGTGCTAGACCGACAACACCTCCATCTTGACTATATTCAGAGTCGGAGTGATAACTTCTCTTGGAGTGATTGTTGGAGTCGATGCCGGATACCCATTCACCAACATGAGCTTGATGTCTTCATTTTGTGTAGCTCCTTGATGACTTGTCCTTCCTTTCTGAATCCTTGCTTCTCCGTGATGTTCTTTGTTCATAACGATCATCTCTACTCCTTCTCTCTCTTGGTGGTGATTCTTCTCTTCTACTTCTCATTTTTGGTGAATCTTCTCTTCTTTTGTAGGGGGTCGTACACTCATTGGAGTAGTGTCCGGGTCTTCCACAATTGTAGCAATTTCGTTCACGACTCGAAGATCTTTTGTCATTGTATGACCTTGACCTGGAACTTCTTTCCTTGCTTCTACTCTTATAGAACTTGTTGAAGTTCTTCACCGTTAGGCTCAATTCTTCATTGAAGGATTGTTTCTCACTTGATGATGTAGGAGCATCACATGAGGCTTTGTAATCACCACTTGACTTGTTGTGAAGCTCTTCCTTATCCTTGAGTGACATCTCATGAGCAACAATTCTTCCAATGACTTCCGTTGGCTTGAGATCTTTGTGGTTGGGCATCATTTGGATCAATGTGCACATGGTATCATATTTTTCCATCCAAGGCTCTTAGGATCTTCTTGATGATGAATCTATCGGTCATCTCTTCACTTCCTAAGTCGGCAATCTCACTTGTGATGAGAGCAAGCCTAGAGTACATTTCAGTGACACCTTCACCATCCTTCATTTTGAATGTGACGCCCCCGATTTAATCGTACACTAATCATACACGCAAACGTGTACGATCAAGATCAGGGACTCACGGGAAGATATCACAACACAACTCTACAAATAAAATAAGTCATACAAGCATCATATTACAAGCCAGGGGCCTCGAGGGCTCGAATACAAGAGCTCGACCATAGACGAGTCAGCGGAAGCAACAATATCTGAGTACAGACATAAGTTAAACAAGTTTGCCTTAAGAAGGCTAGCACAATCTGGGATACAGATCGAAAGAGGCGCAGGCCTCCTGCCTGGGATCCTCCTAACTACTCCTGGTCGTCGTCAGCGGGCATCACGTAGTAGTAGGCACCTCCGGTGTAGTAGGAGTCGTCGTCGAAGGTGGCGTCTGGCTCCTGGGCTCCAACATCTGGTTGCGACAACCAGGTAGAAGGGATAGGGGGGGAAAGAGGGAGAAAGCAACCGTGAGTACTCATCCAAAGTACTCGCAAGCAAGGAGCTATACTACATATGTATGCATTGGTATCAAATGGATTAAGGGAATCATATGTGGACTGAACTGCAGAAAGCCGGAATAAGGGAGGATAGCTAGTCCTTTCGAAGACTACGCTTCTGGCAGCCTCCGTCTTGCAGCATGTAGAAGAGAGTAGACTGAAGTCCTCCAAGTAGCATCGCATAGCATAATCCTAACCGATGATCCTCCCCTCGTCGCCCTGGGAGAGAGCGATCACCGGTGGTATCTGGCACTTGGAAGGGTGTGTTTTATTAAGTATCCGGTTCTAGTTGTCATAAGGTCAAGGTACAACTCCAAGTCGTCCTGTTACCGAAGATCACGGCTATTCGAATAGATTAACTTCCCTGCAGGGGTGCACCACATAACCCAACACACTCGATCCCATTTGGCCGGACACACTTTTCTGGGTCATGCCCGGCCTCGGAAGATCAACACGTCGCAGCCCCACCTAGACCAACAGAGAGGTCAGCACGCCGGTCTAAACCTAAGCGCCCAGGGGCCTGGGCCCATCGCCCTTAGCACACCTGCACGTTGCGTGGGCGGCCGGAAGCAGACCTAGCCTAGTAGGCATTCCAGTCCAATCCAGCGCGCGCCGCTCCGTTGCTGACGTCACGAAGGCTTCGGCTGATACCACGACGTCGAGTGCCCATAACTGTCCCCGCGTAGATGGTTAGTGCGTATAAGCCAGTGGCCAGACTCAGATCAAATACCAAGATCTCGTTAAACGTGTTAAGTATCTGCGAACGCCGACCAGGGCCAGGCCCACCTCTCTCCTAGGTGGTCTCAACCTGCCCTGTCGCTCCGCCTCAAAGTAACAGTCGGGGGCCGTCGGGAACCCAGGCCCACCTCTACCGGGATGGAGCCACCTGCCCCTTCAGCCCCCATCTCCGAACAGTATCACAGGTAAGGTAACTGTGCAAAGTATATTGTATATGCTCGTGATCACCTCCCGAAGTGATCACGGCCCAGTAGTATAGCATGGCAGACGGACAAGAGTGTAGGGCCACTGATGGAACACTAGCATCCTATACTAAGCAGTAGGATAGCAGGTAATGGTAACAACAGTAGTAGCAAGGATAGGCTATGCATCAGGATAGGAACAACGAAAAGCAGTAACATGCTACACTACTCTAATGCAAGCAGTATAGAGGAGAGTAGGCGATATCTGGTGATCAAGGGGGGGGGCTTGCCTGGTTGCTCTGGCAAGAGAGAGGGGTCGTCAACACCGTAGTCGTACTGGGTAGCAGCGGCGTCGGTCTCGGTGTCTAGCGAGAGAAGAGGGGGAAGAAACAATAAATATAATGCAAGCATATGCATAGTGATGCATGACATGACAAGTAACGGCGTTAGAGGTGCCCTAACGCGGTAGTAGGTGATACCGGTGAAGGGGGATGACATCCGGGAAAATATCCCCGGTGTTTCGCGTTTTCGGGCAGAGGAGCCGGAGGGGGAAAGTTGCATGTTCGCTATGCTAGGGATATGTGACGGACGAACAGACTGCGTATCCGGATTCGTCTCGTCGTTCTGAGCAACTTTCATGTACAAAGTTTTTTCATCTGAGGTACGGTTTACTTTATATTAAATTTTAAAGCTTTAAATGATTTTTTAATTCTGAATTTATTATAATTCGAAAATAAAACAGGATATACTTTCTATACCCATCGTGGGCTAGCCACAGTGGATGACAGGTGGGACCAAGGGGTCCAGTTGACTCAGTCAACACTCTAGTCAACGGTCAATTATTTGACTGTTAACTGGTCAAAACTGCAGATCGGGCCCAGGCGTCATTGACACATATACAACATTTTCATTTAAGTGGATAATTAGAGGGGGTCCACCTATCATTGACTAGTATTTTAATAGGTTTATTTAACTAGTTAATTTAGAAGTGGGGATCCACATGTCATCTACTATTAGACTAATTAACTACTACTCCTACTAATTAAACTACTCCTAACTAGCATGACCGGCCACACACGGCTGTGGCACAGCTGGCCACACACACCACACATGCACTACACACACACGCGCTGTACACACAACACATGCATACATAGTGCTAGGGGTTAATTCTGTTCTCTATTTAGAAAAGATAACATTTTGTGATTTTTATAGGAATTAATCCATGCATCAAATTGATTTGGTCCAATGGAAACATTTGAGCTTTGACAAGTACTACCTAGAAATATTATTCTTGCTCCTGTTAACAGTGTTTAGCCACAGTATAGGGGCTGTTTAGAGGGCTAGTCAGTGTAGAAATAGAAAAGCTAACTAGTAATAGCTACAGTAGGTAGTAGCGATAGTAGATTCAGTAGAGCAGCGGCGGCATGCATACGAGCTGGGCGCGGGGCGCGGCGCTGCATGGTGACAAGCGGCGGCAGCCGCCCGTGGGCGTGGCCTGGCTACGACGGGGCACACACGCAGGCGGGCGGAGGCGTACGCCGGCGCGGGAAGTGGCAGCAGCATCAGCAAATCAGCAACAACAGCGGAGCTAGCAGGGAGCAGGAACAGAGTTTTAGCGGCAGCAACGGCAACACATGAGGCAGCGGCCACGAGCAGCAGCAGTTGGGAGGCGCGCGGCAAGAGCAGCAGTAGACGCAGGCGGGCGCGGCGCGGCCACGCGTGGCGGCAGCAGGAGCAGCGCGAGCAAATACTCACGCACGTACGTACGCGTACAAGCGGACTCGGATGAGCTCGGGACGGCAAACGGCGACCAAATCAAGGCTGAGGAAGGGGAAATCCGGAGGAGAAGCTCACCAAGGAGCCGGGGACGTGGTCGGGGAGGCTGGGGACGGTCGGGGTCGAGCGAATCGACGACGGCGGCCGTCGGTGCAGGATGTCGAAGACGAGATCGATGGCGGCAAATCGGTGCGGCTCCGCTCGATTTGACGCTCTGGATGGACGAGGTCGATGATGGCGATCCTCCTGAACTCGTCGGTGCGGCGAGCGGTGGCCGGTGGCCGCGGGCTTGACGACGGCGTGGTGACATCCCGCCCGGCCATCAAAACAGAGAGAGGGGGAGGGGTGAGCGAGAGGCTGTGGGGAGAGCGCGAGCGAGGGGGGTCGGGGGCTAGGGTTAGAGGGAGGGGCACCGGGGTCTTGTAGGCTGGGGTCGCCGGCCGGATGGCCGCCACGACGTCGGCCGGTGCCGTGGCGGGCATCGGCTCTGCCCACGACCCCCTCTGTGAACAGAGGAGGAGGCGACGTGGGGAGTGGGCTGGACTGGCCTGGCCAGCTGGGCCTTGGCCCAGGGGAGGGGGTTTTCCTTTTCTCTTGTTTTATTTTCTGTTTTGCCCTTTTCTTTTTTTTGTTTCTTTTAATTACCTTCTGTTTTCCATTTAAAACTTGAACCAAATGACTTTTGTAAAAAGTGGAGCCTTGACATATAAATACTATGCAATAAGCTGCACTGCCACCAAAAGTCTAGTCCCCATATAATTTAGTTTGATACTTTATTAATTAGTAATGGCATTTAAATCATTTTGATTGATCCTATTTTATTTATATTAGAGCATTTAAACACTTTATAAAAACGTGGTCCTCCGTCATAATTACTTATGCATTATTTGACACAACCCGAACAATTTAGTTTTGATGTTCGAAAACTTTTGTGGTTTGCCATATTTTGAATTAGAATTTTGAATCCGTTTTTGAACTAACGTGAGGTTAACAACAGTAACCCTGGTGACGTGGCATCATTAGCAGGGAACTACTGTAGCTTAATTATCCGGGCGTCACATTGAACTTGTCAAGTTGACTTTGAAGCACATCCAATTTGGATTCCTTGACGGAGTCGGTACCCTCGTGCATATCAATCAAAGTATCCCAAATTTCCTTTGCATTCTCAAGACGGCTGATTTTGTTGAATTCTTCGGGACACAATCCGTTGAAGAGGATATCGCAAGCTTGAGCGTTGTATTGCAGCATCTTCAACTCTTTCGCGCTAGCTTCACGGTTTGGTTCTCTCCCATCAAAGAATTCACCTTACAAGCCAATAGACACAATAGCCCAAACGGCGGGGGTATGTCCAAGAATATGCATTTTCATCGTATGCTTCCAACTAGCAAAATTAGTACCATCAAAGTAAGGACCTCTACGGTGGTAATTTTCCTCGCTAGACGTCATACTCTCCTAGGTCGTGAAACCAAGGCTATGATCACCAAAGCTATGGAAATCGAGGCAAATGGAGACTAAGGCTCTGATACCACTTGTAGGATCAACAGTATATCTAGAGGGGGGTGATTAGACTACTTGACCAAATTAAAATCTAGCCTTTTCCCAAATTTAAGTCTTGGCAGATTTTAGCAACTTAGCAAAAGTCAAGCAATCAACCTACACATGCAAGTCTAAGAGTATAGCGGCGAAATGTAAAGCATTTACATATGAAGGTAAAGGAAGGAGTTTGGAGGGAGAAAACGCAATGTAGACACAGAGATTCTTGGCGTGGTTCCGATAGGTGGTGCTATCGTACATCCACATTGATGGATACTTCAACCCACGAAGGGTAACGGTTGCGCGAGTCCACGGAGGGCTCCACCCACGAAGGGTCCACGAAGAAGCAACCTTGTCTATCCCACCATGGCCATCGCCCACGAAGCCCCTCCAAGATTGGATTTGTCTCTCTATGTCTCTCTGTTTTTGCGTTCTCAGATTCTATCCTTTCACTGTTTCTTATATTCCCGGAGATCCATAACTCCGATTGGGCTGAAATTTTAACACGATCTCTATCCGTATATTAGCTTTCTTGTGGCAAAAGAAGGGCACCAACCGCCTTACGGGGTGGCCACGAGGGTCAGGGGCGCCCCCTGCCTCGTGCCCCCCTCGGGCATCATCTCACGTGGATTTTTCTTCCCAAAAATCATATATATTCCGAAAAAATCTCCGTCAGTTTTTACCCCGTTTGGACTCCGTTTGATATGCATATTCTGCGAAACAAAAAACATGCAACAAACAGGAACTGGCACTGGGCACTGGATCAATATGTTAGTCCCAAAAATAGTATAAAAAGTTGCCAAAAGTATATGAAAGTTGTAGAATATTGGCATGGAACAATCAAAAATTATAGATACGACGAAGACGTATCACTACACTACTCTAATGCAAGCAGTAGAGAGAAGAATAGGAGATATCTGGTGATTAAGAGGGGCTTTTCCTGGTTGCTCTGGCAAGGAGGGGTTGTCAACAACGTAGTCGAACGGGGCACCAGCTGCGGCGTCAGTCTCGTAGTCTACCGGAGAGAAGAGGGGGAAGAAACAATGAATATAATGCAAACATATGTATATCGATGCATGACCTGACAAGTAACGGTGCTAGGTATGCCCTAACTCAGTAGGAGGTGATACCCGCGAAGGGGTGAAACATCTGGGAAAGTATACCGGGTGTTTCGCGTTTTCGGACAGATGAACCGGAGGGGGAAAGTTGTGTGTTCACTATGCTAGGGATTTGTGGCGAATGAACAGGCTATGTATCCGGATTTGTCTCATCGTTCTAAGCAACTTTCATGTACAAAGTTTTTCCATCCGATCTACGGTTTATTTTATATTGATTTTAAAAGTTTTAAATCATTTCTAAATTTTGTTTTAATTCGAAAATTAAATGTTAAATTGCTATGGGTACACAGAAGTGTACCCACAGAAGGGCCTGTGTGGCTGACCAGTAGGCCCAGTTGACTTGGTCAACTACCCAGTCAGCAGAGACTCACTAGTGGGGCCAGTCAAAGTCAACAGCCCAGTCAGCATTGACCGTTGACCTGGTCATCCTGACAAGTGGGTCCCACTGTCATTGGCTGTTTAGTTCATTAACAATAGTTAATTAGGTTAATTAAACATAATTAAGTTAATTAATTAATTAACATTTTATTTATTATTATTATTTAAATTCTTTTTTTCAATAAATGTTTTGGGGGCTGGGCCCCATGTGTCATTGGCCCATGGTCTTAGCGGGTGCGGGCGAACGGGCGACGGGCGACGGGCGGGCGCTAACGGGCAACCCGAGCGCCACGTCGCCTAATATTTAAGTCTTGGCATATTTTAGCAACTTAGCACAAGTCAAGCAATCAACCTACACATGCAAGTCTAAGAGTATAGCAGAGGAATGTAAAACATTTGCATATGAAGGTAAATGGAGAGGTTTGGAGGGAGCAAACGCAATGTAGACATGGAGATTTTTGGCGTGGTTCCGATAGGTGGTGCTATCGTACATCCACGTTGATGGAGACTTCAACCCACGAAGGGTAACGGTTGCGCGAGTCCACGGAGGGCTCCACCCACGAAGGGTCCACGAAGAAGCAACCTTGTCTATCCCACCATGGCCATCGCCCACGAAGGACTTGCCTCACTAGGGTAGATCTTCATGAAGTAGGCGATCTCCTTGCCCGTACAAACTCCTAGCTTCAACTCCACAATCTTGACGGAGGCTCCCAAGTGACACCAAACCAATTTAGGAGACACCACTCTCCAAAAGGTAATACATGGTGTGTTGATGATGAACTCCTTGCTCTTGTGCTTCAAATGATAGTCTCCCCAACACTCAACTCTCTCTCACAGATTTGGATTTTGTGGAAAGATGATTTGGGTGGAAAGCAACTTGGGGAAGGCTAGAGATCAAGATTCATATGATTGGAATGGAATATCTTGATCTCAACACATGAGTAGGTGGTTCTCTCTTAGAAAATATATGTTGGAAGTGTAGGCACGTTCTGATGGCTTTCCTTACTTATGAAGGAAGGGTGGAGGGGTATATATAGCCTCCACACAAAATCTACCTGTTACACACAATTTACCAAACTCGGTGGGACCGAATCAGAAAACTCGGTCAGACCGATTCGGTTCAAAATGTGAACGTTAGGCTTTTTGGTGGGACCGACATATCAACTCGGTGGGACCGATTCCATTAGGGGTAGGGCATAACGTAATCTCGGTGAGACCGATTACACAAACTCGGTAGGACCGACTTTGGTAATAAGCTAAACAGAGAGTTGGTCAGGCAAACTTGGTGGGACCGATTCGCTCATTTTGGTGAGACCAAAACGTTACGATAGGGAAACAAAGAGTTTGCATTGCGAACTCGGTGGGAGCGATCGCTCATCTCGGTTGGACCAAAACATTACGAAGGGAAATAGAGAGTTTGCAATCCCATCTCGGTGAGACCGAGATCCCTATCGGTGAGACCGAAATGACTAGGGTTTCTGGCAGTGACAATGTCAAGTGAACTCGTTGGCGCCGGATAGAACATTTTGGTGGGGCCGAGTTTGACTTTTGGTTTGGGACATATGTGGATATGAGAAAGTGGTTGAGGGTTTTTGGAGCATATCACTAAGCATTTTGAGCAAGTAAGTCATTGAGCAACACCTCATCCCCTTTTAATAGTATTGGCTTTTCCTATGGACTCAATGTGATCTTGGATCACTAAAATGAAAATGTAGAGTCTTGAGCTTGAGCCAATGTGTGTCCTTAGCATTTTGAGGGGTCCATATTCCTAATCCATGCCATGCCAATCATTGAACTTTTTGAAATGATCATCTTGAAATAGTATTAGTTCAATGAGCTATGTGTTGTTAGTAATTACCAAAACCACCTAGGGATAGTTGCACTTTCAGGCGAGCAGCAGCGCGGCGGCGATGGTGAGCGTGGGCCACGGAGCCGTGGCCCTGGGCAGACAAGGCCCAGGCGGGCGCGGGCGACGCGCATGTGCGGTGGAGCGGGGGGAGCGAGGAGCGGGCGGCTGCGTCGAGCAGGGGGGAGGGGTCCGCGGGCGCGGGCCGACAGCAGGGAGGCGGAGGGAGCCAGGGCGCGGAGCTGCAGCGCTAGGCGACGGCGGGACTGGATGGAGGAGAGGCCGGGCCTCACCGTGGGGCCGTAGGGTCCGGGGCAGTGGGGGTTGAGGAGGAGGACGGATACGACCGGGCGACGGGGAGGCGAGCGGTGATCCGGCGGGGGAGGCGTCGGGTGATGCCCCGATCCAGATCGGGATCGGGGGAGGGGGCGAACGTGGGTGGGGGAGTGGGCGACGGGGGTTAGGTTTTCCCCCCGGGTGGGGGATATGGAGGGGGAAGTGGGGCGCTTGCTGGGCCGGCCTGGCTAGCCCAGTGGCCAGTTGGGCCGAAGCCTTGTGGGGTGGGGGGGTTTCCTTTTACTTTTACTTTCTTTTTCTTTTTTCCTTTTTATTTATTTATTTTTTCTTTACTGTTTTAATTCATTTTAACGTATTTAGGCATTTTGTAATATTGTGGTTCCTTCACCATAAATGCCTAAGCATTAATTGTCACACTTCGAACATTTTTGTTTTAATGTTTGAAAACTTTGGTTGTTTGCCATTAATTCAAATTTGAATTTGAAACGTTTTGGGACTAACGCGTTATTATCAACAGTAATCGAGGTGACGTGACATCGTTAACATGGGATTACTGTAGTTTAATTATCCGGGTGTTACAGTAATATATGTTGGTTTGGTATCCTGTTAAGTGATTGTGTGCTAGATGATATAATCTCTCGGCGAGTGGCGGACCTAGGAACTGAGTAATGGGGATGCCATACATACAAAATTTGGGAAAGTTACACTACAGTAATTTTTGCTTAAACATCATTGTAAATCCAATAGATCGTCCAAAATAGCATTAAGTTGCTAGAAAGTTAATGTTAAGTAGTATTCCCTCTGTAAGGAAATGATCTAAATGCTCTTACATTTCTTTATAAAGAGATTATATAATATAGCCAAAAAAATTGGGGAGTGGGCGGGGGGAGTGCCAGGGCGATCGACGGATCAGGGGCCGCAGCGGAAAGGTTTACGGGAAAACATTTTTCCCCTAGATAGAGGTCAACTAATTTTTTGAGTTTACGAAATTTGTTTGAGTAGTTTTTTTTTAACTCTCTCAAACAAATTTTTTGCATAGGAAGTTGAAGATGTTCTAAGGGCCTGTTCTGATCTCCTCCCGCTCCACGCTTCACAAAATCCTGAAGCAGATACGAGCCGAACGAAAAAGCAGCTAGAAGCTAGCTTCAGGAAGCAGAGATCGATCGTAGTGTAAAATCGTGAAGCGGCCTCGGCCCCGCTCCACCGATTTGTGAAGCTGGAGTTGGCCGATATTACAAGCGAACTGCCACCGCCAAGTCATACGAGCCGAACCGGTACGCTCGATAAACTGATCGTTCCACGTTCCCTCGACTGTGCTCCCTCGCTACTCCTCTACAAGGCCGATTTTGGGCTGCCTCCAGTCGGCCCAACTAGCCCAAACATGCCACAGCCCTCCTAGCTGGGCTTTTCCATTGCTGCTTAGTGGTTGTTTGGATAATAAATATTAGCATTGAGTTTATATAAAACGAGTTTTTACCTGATTTTTAGGAAAACCAGTTTTACTAACTTCTTTGTTAATAGTCAGTTTACAGAAGACCACGTTTGGGTTGAAAAGTGGGTTTGTCCAGTTCCCTATTCTCCGGTGATTTTCTTGTTCTCGACTTTCCGTCAATGGAACGCAGGTAATGGAGCTCGGTAGTTGATCTCACCGGACGGCCGCGTACACGCACACGTAGAAAGTTGCTACCATGGGCAAGCATCTGCCGGCTGTGAAATGTACGAAACGTACACGTACGCGAGAGACACAAGAGGATTCATGGCAAAAGCCTCCTCGGATCCACCTTCCTCTTGGTCGTTCACGCTGCATGTACGTAGGCATTCATGGCCATGGCACCCCTGTCTGTGGCTATGTACCCTCGCCGTTGGGGTTAAGGACGAGAAAACCTTTGTGCCCACGGGTGCAAACCCTTTGGTCGACGCCAAGCTGCAGGCATATATGGCTCCTCCTGCTTTGTTGTCACGTGCCGACGGCTCGCCGCGAACGCTCAACGAGCTGACCTCGGCGGCGGTGACGACGACCAGGACGGACGACACGGAGGACGCGTCAGCCGTGGCGCGGCGGCCAGACGAGGACGTACAACCACGTGGTACGACTCACCGGCGAGCTGATCACAGCCGCCGTCGTCTCACTGACCCTCGAGCAGGCCGGAGATATGTATTCAAGGACGTGGCAATGGCCACCAGCCTCGGTAGCTTCTCTTCGCTCATGAAGGGGCCCGCTGGGATCGGCAACAGAGACGAACGAGGATACGCAAATCGAGTTTTTACAAAAACGACTAACCACAAACGCGAAATTCTAGGTTATAGAAAATTCGGTTTTCCAAATCCACAAATTAGTTAGGCTAGCCAAACGTGATTTTAGGTTGTTAGGCCGTTTTCTTAGTTTATATAGAACGGATTTTCTACAAACCACCTATCCAAACAACCTCTTAGAGTGAGAAGCTATTCTGAAAAGCTGAATTTGTGAAGTTTTGGAAAGCTACAGGACATCAGAACAGGCCCTAAGTTTGTTTTCTTTTTATTTTGAAATCGGAATCGCGCGGTTCTAATTCGGCACGTGCTGGCCGTGGCGTACTGCCGCAGTGGGTCTCTGGGAGCATGTAGCCCACGGAGTTATTAGCATGTCGCAATTTTTCTCTTTCATCAAGCAGAGATCAGCGGATCAATGAGCAACACGTCAGTACTTGACCACACATGGTTTGGTAGCTGGGCCTGCTGCACCCGTGCTACGGCACCGCCACTGGCGCGTGGGCCCGCTCCTCGGATCTTCTCATTCTCGGATTCTCCGTCTCCTTGGAATTTTGAATTCTCGCTATTTACTGTCGGAGAGAATACGGACGTGAGATCCATGCACACGAAAGACCCCGTCGTGTGCAGTAGCACACATGCTGGACATACATGCATCGACAAAGACAACCTTGCTAGGATGCTAGGGAAGGAAAATCACAAGCTTTCTCCAATCTTAGTCACCTTTGGAGATTTCTGGACCATCGTCCAATCATTATCGCCACTTTTAGTCCTGGTATGACATACTCTAGT